>NC_133120.1:42697915-42998666 GCF_033568475.1 Henckelia pumila
TGAGGTACGAAAGTACTGTTCGAGATATCCTGACTGAGTATGCATGTATTATGTGACTGCATGATTTATATGCCATGATTTTATGCTGCATACATTTAAATCTTGAGCTATCTCTATTGAGATGTCTGTTAGTAGGGTTTACCCTATCCTGTTAGTGGATGAACTTCCATCGATTTGGGTCCCGCGTATCCACTGGTATTTTTGGTATGTGAGCCACCTCCTGAAGCGACGGCACAACGTGCTACATACCAGGGCCCGATCTGTCTTTGTTATCTGATCTTTGACCTCGAGTCTGTAGGGAGTTCACTTGCATGCATGTATACTCATACTCTCGTGCTGAGCATTGTATGCTCACGTCTCGTACTCTGTGTTTCTGGACACCCTATTCCTTGGGTCAGGTTTGCGATTGGACGAGGCAGGTGGATCCAAGAGGGGCTAGGCAGTGGTTGGCCTGCTGGAGCTTCGTCTAGGCTTTTATTCTGTTGTATATTGGGTTTATACACTGTTCGATCTGGTTGTATAATATTTGGGTATTTACAGATTCCTTTCCTTGGGATTGTATAATGTTTATAGTTTTCACAGTTTAATTTTGATTATTGTTTTGATTAAGTTAATTGCATGCCTAAGTTTTGTTTAGTAGGTGATCTCGGTAAGGGTCACTACAGCGTGTGTTCTGTGTGTGAGTTTGTGTGGGTTTGGGTGTATTTTGGGGTAGTGTGTATTTGTGTGTTTTGCTGTGTATTTTGTTGTGTGTGTGTTCTGGAATTAAGTATTGAGGTAAAGAAGTGAGGAAAAATTTTTTTTATGGCTTGTGGTAAAATTACTATTGAGGTTGAGGTTGAGGTTGACGGAGTGTGGATGTAGGCTCCTTTGTCATGATGCCCCTCCCAAGAGAAAGACAGAGTGAGGATGTAGGCCATTGAGTCCTGATGCCCCTCCACTTAAGGTTTGACAGAGTGTTGGATAAGGCCTTCGGGTCATAATGCCCCTCCAAACTGGATATCCTTGTATAAGCTTGATCAAGAGACCATTTATAAAGTTGAGGAAAGTTTCTGAGCCACAGGTCGAAAGAAAAGAAATAATTTTTATGTGGTTAAGGTGCATTCTTTTGCGATGTCTTTGATATGTGTCGAGATGATTTCTTTTGCGATGTGTTTGGAGTGTGTTGAGATGTATTCTTTTGCGAGGTGTTCGATATATGTTGAGGTGTAAAGTAAAGGTTGAGGTGTCTCTTTTGCGACGTGTTTAAATGTTTAAAAGTAAAGGATGAGGATTGTGTGCTGTGTGTATGCATGCTTGAAGTTTTCAAGGTTTTAAGATTTAAAGTAAATGTTTATAGTGCAGTTAAAGTTTATAGTTATATATGTTTGTTATATCCGGATATTTCTTGCTGAGCCATTAGGCTCACTAGACTTTATCGATGCAGGTAATGATGAATAGGTGGTGTTGTCTAGCGAGTGCGGTGGTCGTGTGGCGGTGCAAATCGTGGCCATGCAGCTTCCGCGATTTAATGTTTTTAAGAAAACATTTTATGTATTTAATTGGTTGAGCTTTTGAAAAAGTAGAAGTATTTTATTTTATTTTTATTATGAGTCAATTTACTTTTCCTGGCTGCTAGAATATTTTTAAGTATGCTTGGAAAGATTTATTTAGTTTATGCAGTATTTAAATATTTTGGTTAAATAAAGATACTGGACTTCTGACAGATACTGGACTTCTGAAAAAAAAAAACGTTATCGTTGAACTAAAATACAGGAACATACGAAAATGGTTTTAAACGCCTCAAAAACATGCACATAGCCAACGGTTAATTAAAATCGTTGTCGTATATCATAAAAACCTATTCATAGAAAACAATCTTAAAATCGTTGTATTCGAAACATATAAAGACAACGTTTTTTTAAAAAATGTTGTCTTTTTTCATTGAAATATGGTAAACAACAACGTTTTTAGTGAAAACTCTTGTAAAAGGGAAAAAAAACAACCATTTTTGACAAAAAAACTTGAAAACATTTTCATAAAATATCTTTAAATATTCAAAAACACATTAATATATCATAAAAGTACCTTTCGGACGTTAAAAAAAGTGGTTTAAAAAAAAAACAGCACAAGCGCCTAGGCGCCCATGCATGCCCAGCGCCTAAGCACCTTCTTTTGCGCCTAGGCGCTTGGAATGCTTAGCGCCTAGGCGCCATTCATGACAAGCGCCTAGGCGCTAGGACTGTTTAGCGCCTGTGCGCCTCTTCAGTCGCCTAGGCGCTTTTATTGTTTAGTGCCTAGGCGCTTTTTGTGGCGCCTAGGCGCCATTATTGCCCTATTTTTTTTAAAAAAAAACTATTTTTTGACATTTGAATGGTATTTTTATGATCTTTTAAGGTGATTTTGATATTATTAAAATACTTTATTAAATATTTTCAATTTTGGCATCAAGACTGGAAGTAACGACTCCCGTGGATCGGTTTAGCTATCTATTACCTATATATGTTATTATTTTTTTTCACAAAAGCTATGTTTTTATGAAAGTAATGAAATTTTATGAAATGATAAGAGCGTGGTTGGTCTTATTTCATTTTATTTAATGTTTATGCATTTTTTAAACGCTTCTTCTCTATTTTTATATGCTAAGTTTTTTATTTTATTTTTTTTAGTCTTACAAGCCCGGTACAATAATATTTTAAAATATTATATATTCCAATAACCAAAAGGGTCCTAGTCCAATTCCTAAAATATGACATTATTAATACGTTCTATTATAATTAACTTCTATCGTAGTAGAAAACCCAAAATCTCACAATGATGGTACTTAGGCATCGAAAGCTAATTTACCCATACTTGTTCATTCAATTGAAAATGGTAGAGTTTACTCTTATGCTAAGATATCATTGTTTCCTAATAATGTAATTTTCTACAAGGAAATAATAATTCTATTACTAATTGAATATCCCAAAGTGGAACTAAACACTACATGAAATCTTAAAACTCAAGATAATGCACAATAATAAAAGATTTCTTATAAAAATAAAATCTCAATTCAGTGGTGAGGTAAAAACTTTTATTCACCTTTCAACGTAATCAATCATTAATCGCATAATATTTATTAGGCTACATTCTATATTCAATTTCTATACTAGTAAATAAAAAACCGATTTCATAAATTTATCTCAAGCTTTCCATATATTGGTATTGTCCAAAACTAAAAATAATTTGCTAGTTATCAAACCAATTTTCATCTTAAGTCGAAATATTAGGTTAATTCATAATTTACATGAACACTTCCATATATAAAATATTTTCAAACCTTAGTTCTATAAAGATACCAATCCAAAAAATTCAAGAAGCAAATCTAAGATAAATATGACATTTCTCTAATACCAAGTACCTATGAAAACCCTTTTTCCTAACTAGTGTCTTTTTACGTTCTTTTTTTTACTCAAGTACATATAAACTTGTTAGAAAAAATATATATGTATACCCTATGCATAAGCCTCAACCCATCACCTTTTCGCCTCTCATTATACAACTGTCAGCCACCTGACATGCATTCAATTTGAAAATGGTGATTAAAATAGTAGATACAACTTGCTCACCGTAAAATGATTACATAAAATTTTTTACATCCACCTAACCATTGCACGAAATCAGCCAATGAACCTCTTATTGTGGGCATCTTGTATCCATCTTTTATCTTTCTATTTGTTCGGGAACATTGACTTTAAAATGGTTTTATGTTCACTATGGAAATATTTATGTAAAATATTTTTTAGAAAGCAGATATTGACAATTACATATGTGCATATTTATACATTAATTAATTAAACTTACATTATGTAGGGAGATACTTCTTCCATATTTTCTAGCACAGTCAAAAGTGCTTGTATCAATTTGTGGAACTAAAATTGGTAGTTTGCATGCTAAGAAGCCTGGAACATTTGATTTGGTGTCTTGATCTGATTGAGGAACCCCAACAGGATCAAGTCCGTCGAGTTATTCAGAAAAAAAAATCAATTACTTATTTTGTTGAATATCTCTTAACAATGAAACCTTCGGGATGTTTTTGACAGCCTACATAACTCTTAAGCACCTTCATGAATTTTTCGAATGGATACATGCACCGGAAGTAAACAGGTCCACATAATCGGAATTCACGAACAAGATGGACTGTTAAGTGCAGCATAACAACGAAGAAGGAATGGGAAATACTGCTCCAATAAACAGAGCGTAACAACCAAGCCAGATTGCAACTCATCTAACTTGATTGCATCTATAACCTTGCAACAAATTTCGTTGAAATAGAAGCATAATATTATGATGGCATATCTAACATGTTTTGGTAGTGCATCACGTTTGAGTATTGGCAGAAAATGCTGCATTATAACATGAAAATCATGGGATTTTAAGCCAGTCAACTTCAGCTCATAAATGCACACAAGATTCTTCATGTTGGATGAGTAACCTTTTGGAACTATTATATACATTAACGACTGGCACTATGATACCCCTATCCTACATAGGAAAAATTAAATATTTAAAATGAGTTTATAATGTCTTATAATAGACTCCATTTCATTTTAGGCCTTGTTGGGTATCCAAGAGATGACATCAGTAAGTTCTCGTGGATGCATGGTTCGAACAGGAGGTGTATTTCCTCACATAAAGGAACCTGATTATTTGGTAAGAAGTTAAAAGTTAATGTAGACATTGTTATGACTATTAGATAATGATTTATGTTAAATATTACATAACTGATGTCACAATCATACAACATATATGCAAAAATCAAGTTACCACAATCATTGTAATATCTAGCCTTTTGATGACAATAATATGTTAGTTTTGTATTTTTTTTTTGGTATCGCCAGTGGGCACAATTTTCATATATTTGATTTAATTTTTTATGAGTACAATGCATGCAAAATAGTGTTTGAAGATCCATTTAGGACCAGGCTATTCAAACTCGTCCACCAAACTATTAACTAACCAGCAGTTTAGTTATTACTTATCAACATTATTTTTAGTGAAACTAGTTCTTTTTCTTAAAAATCATTTGAGCTTTTATTTTTGATTTTGAAATAAAAGAAATGAGGTATAAGATGACGAGCTTAAAATTTAAAAACAATAGATTTGTCAAAATATGAACTATACATATTATGATCTTTTAGTCTGTAAATTAATTATATAAATGCATTTTCATGTATTTTTAAATCTATAAAATATCAATATTTATGATAATAATGATATAAAAAACTAAATTTTATTATGTTATAAGTTTCCTAAACTTAATAGAGATTATTAGATTATAATACAATAATTTTTTTAAAAAAAGAATTAAGCACATGCATGAGATCTAATGTATGAATGAATAAGTATTATGTTATTTTTAATTATTTATATTGAAGAGTTAACTTGTAATTTAGATTTATATTAAAAAATAAGTTATTTTTTATAATTTAATACACATATTTTTCACTTTTTATTATGAATCAGAGATGAAATTAGTTCAATAAATAAATTAATAATAAATTTATTATTGCAACATCAAATATGAAGAGATAAATCTCTATATTGAAATTAAGTAAAACTTATATGGATTTATCGTCCACCTTGTTTTATCATGTAGGTTTCTAGAGAATCATGGTGTAAAAAATGTTTCAAACTCACCCACTTTGAAGAGGTATTTATGTGACAGTAAACTCTTCATTCTATATATGCCATCATTAATTATGTGGCTGCATGTTCAACTATATTTGGATCTTTCCATAGGGAAATTGCAGTGAAAGCATACTGATATTCGTGTTTGTGTTGCATATTTTAAGATCATACTGTTGTTGTTTTGCATGCATTTATGTGTTTTAATTTAGTAATTTGTTCGTATTTCATTTATTGTGTCTTCATTACATGTTTCCCGGTTTATTTTGTAGGATGTGGCATTTTGAATAACATATGGACAGAGATTTGGCAGCTCGATCCGTAAAACTCTACCGATCGAGCGACCATAAGAAGAAAATTGGATTTCAGAGACAGATAATTTTTCGCTCGATCCGTCAAAGTTTACGGATCGAGCGAGAAGGGCTGTTCTGGAAGGAATTTTTATTTTTGAAAACTCTTTTATTTAGGACTCTAGTCTATTATTAGGTCATTATTCTGTTTTGTTAAGATGATTATAAGACTTTTGGGAGATAGAACACCAAGTTTCCTTGTTTATGATCTAGATTTATAAGTGAGTATTATCAAATAAAAGTGATGTTTTGGGATTCCGTTTTTTTGACATATCAAAGAAAATGGAGTAAATATGTTTATATAATTTTTTTGTGCTATGTATGATTGAGATCCACATGTTTCGAAGCTATTACGGTATTACCGAGTCGAAGAAAAATTTATAATATTATTTATATATAATTATGTGTTGGCCGTGAGTGGGCTTTAAAAAAAAAGGGAAAACAAAGAAAACAAAGCAAGTTTGAAACCATACAGTGTGCGTGGGTATATGTACGTATAGGTGTGTTGTCGTGTGTGTGTGTTTCCATAAGTGTGTGTTGTTGTCGTGTGTGCAGGATTTATTGGTGAGGGTCCAGCGTGGGTTTGTGAGTAAATTTTAAATGGGTGCATGAGTATTTGTTTATTTTACTTGTGAAAATTTTGGTAATGTGTCAAGTGAAGTGTGGTGAGTTTGTGTATATGGGTTGTGTGTGTGTGTGTTCTGTGTGTGAGTTTGTGTGGGTTTGAGTGTATTTTGGGGTAGTGTGTATTTGTGTGTTTTGCTGTGTATTTTGTTGTGTGTGTTATGGAATTGAGGATTGAGGTAAAGAAGTGAGGAAAAATATTTTGTATGGCTTGTGGTAAAATTACTATTGAGGTTGAGGTTGAGGTTGAGGTTGAGGTTGACGGAGTGTGGATGTAGGCTCCTTGGTCATGATGCCCTTCTCAAGAGGAAGACGGAGTGTGGATGTAGGCCACTGAGTCATGATGCCCCTCTACTTGAGGTTTGACGGAGTGTTGAAAAAGCCCTTCGGGTCATAATGCCCCTCCAAACTGGATATCCTTGTATAAGTTTGATCAAGCAACCATTTATAAAGTTGAGGAGGAAAGTTGAGGAAAGTTTCTGAGCCATATTTCGAAAGAAAAGAAATAATTTTTATGAGGTTAAGGTGCATTCTTTTGCGATGTCTTTGATATGTGTCGAGATGCTTTCTTTTGCGATGTGTTTGGAGTGTGTTCAGATGTATTCTTTTGCGAGGTGTTCGATATATGTTGAGGTGTAAAGTAAAGGTTGAGGTGTCTCTTTTGCGACGTGTTTAAATGTTTAAAGGTAAAGGATGAGGATTGTGTGTTGTGTGTATGCATGCTTGAAGTTTTCAAGGTTTTAAGATTTAAAGTAAATGTATAAAGTGCAGTTAAAGTTTATAGAGTTATATATGTTTGTTATATATATCCGGATATTTCTTGCTGAGCCATTAAGCTCACTAGACTTTATCGATGCAGGTAATGATGAATAGGTGGTGCTGTCTAGCGGGTGCGGTGGTCGTGTGGCGGTGCAAATCGTGACCATGCAGCTTCCGCGATTTAATGTTTTTAAGAAAACATTTTATGTATTTAATTGGTTGAGCTTTTGAAAAAGTAGATGTATTTTATTTTATTTTTATTATGAGTCAATTTACTTTTCCTGGCTGCTAGAATATTTCTAAGTATGCTTGGAAAGATTTATTTAGTTTATGCAGTATTTAAATATTTTGGTTAAATAAAGATACTGGACTTCTGACAAAAAAAAAAGGTTATCATAGAACTAAAATACAGGCACACACGAAAATGGTTTTAAACGCCTCAAAAACATGCACATAGCCAACGGTTAATTAAAATCATTGTCGTATATCATAAAAACCTATTCATAGAAAACAATCTTAAAATCGTTGTATTTGAAACATATAAAGACAACGTTTTTTTAAAAATCGTTGTCTTTTTTCATTGAAATATGGTAAATGACCGGCTATTTCAGTATGAATACAATTCTACTGGCAAGCGAACCAGATCAAATTATAATAAAGTGGACAACGGTCCAGATGTCGAACCCACAGGGACTGTAAAAATATGATTACCAAAATATATTTATTTCTACTTAATCTAGGCTAATTAAAAAGAGCGATTTCAGGTTTTTAAACTAATAACTAAAATTGCAATAAAACTCAAATTAATTAAAATAAAGCTGGAATATTTTGGATTACTTAAAATTTTGGAAAAACTTCGATCAAAGACACACGTAGGTACCAGACAATTCACACAACAAGCAATCTATCTAAGATATCAGACTTAATTATAATTTTCGAGAATTTTCCTAAATTGTTCGAAAGACTATTTCTAGAACAATCAAACCTATTCAAATTTGACGGATTAATATTTCATAATTCTAATCAAATCCAAATGCATAAACACTGTGAAAATTCAGTAAACACCTAAACCGCATAATGAAACCGAATTCTATTTCTAGTCAGTTTTACACTATGTTGAAAACCAAAGTGATCGAATTCGAAACCTCCTCTGTACAAATTGGAATCGATTAACAATCAAACAAATAACTGGCCAAGAAATTTGTAAGGCAAAGATAAATCTGATAATCAATAAACTCAATTAAGTCTGAAAATCTCAAATAAATAAATCAAGTTTTTACATAAACTGTCTGGCCCAATCACGTGGCCTTGATCGAAATAAAGAAAAACTACTCACAATTCATAATTCAAAACCAAATTTTTAATCATGAATTGACAAATAAAATAAAATAAAAGAGAAGAGAAAAATCTCCCAAGCCTGTGCCGTAGCCGCCTCTCGAAATCTCCTCTAAAATTCTCCAACCCTTGTAAAATAATAAAAACTCCTATTTATAGTGTTTGGAAAGCCTTAAAAATTAATTTCCTAGTTGAAATATAATTTTCGGAATTTTCTTGCCCGTCGACACGCGCGCGTGCGCCTTGGAGTCCTCGCGCGTGCGCAATTATATAAAACAGTGGCCCAAACTTCCTCTCTCTCGCGCGCGCGAGAAATAGTCCCGCTCGCGCGCGCTCTACTCACGAATCTCTGGAATTTTCTTCTGCGCGTGCGCGAGATAATGCCCTCGCGCGCGTTATTTATTTTCTGAACATGCGCGATAGCTTTCTCCTCAGCGCTATCGCGCTTGATTTACAACTCTACACGCTATCGCGCTTCATTCCTCCTTGTTAGCGCTAGTTTTAGCTATTCCCATCTTCTCTTGCGCATTAGCACTCCCTCATGCACCAATCACCTTGTTTTAAGCGCGTTAGCACTCTTTCTAGCGCCAAAATCAAGAGCTAACGCGCTACAATATTCACTGTCAGCGCAACATTCCAACTGCTCCGAGCGACGATTTTGAAAAATACATATCTTGAGTTCTAACCGTCGGATTGACCTGAAATTTGGACTGCAGCTTCAAAACATCTTGAACTTCATTCTGACTTGTGGAGATTGGATTTGGATCTCTCAAAAATTAAATATTATTTTTAGATCAAGGCTGCTTCGTTATTCGCTCTTCAAAAATCTAATTTCCTACAAAATTAACCGGGGAAGTGAAATACACACACATGAACTACAACACATAAAAACACATAAAAAATAATTTGAATGCACACAAAAATATATATAAAAATATCACAAACTAATGCATACAAACTGCACTTATCAACACCCCCATACTTAACTCTTGCTCGCCCTCGAGCAAGACATGCAAAAACAAAATGCAAACAAAAACATAAGTAAGGACAAGTCATGAATGTGCACAGCCTCTGAGAAGTTCAATTACCAACAAAAATCACAGACATGCTCTCAACTTTTCATAATACACTTTCGGTTTTACGTAAACGTGTGTGTGTGAAATGTCATTCCAGTTTCATACAACTTAGACCGAATTCGTCTCAAATCTGCTTAGCAACCTATGACAAATCAGTGCAAGTTTCACTTTCCAAGTGTCCATTCATTCCAACGATCTCTAGACATACCCACCTCCCTTGAGATAATGAATTACACACCTCCGGATTTTGCACCCGGTATTGTATTAGCTCCAATAATTACCCGCTGACTTAGCTACAACTGGATAGGATATGAAAAATCATTCTATTTTTTCTTTCTAATCCCCTCATCTATAGCCCGGATGGAGCATCAATCCCATTTAACCCGGATACTTAGCCTTAAATTTAATCTTTTATAGGATTTTATCCTTTCAAGGCCCGGATGGAATTGTATAAAACTCTTTTTTTTTTTTATTTTTTCAAGGTGCGCCCAAGATCATAAGTGTAAACTAGAGCCTCATCAAAATTCATAGTACACAATCAAGATTCACAAACCACCTATTGCCGTGCAATGGTCAAACAGACAAAAACTTCATCAAATCTTTTGTTAAAGTCCACTGGTCTAACATTAGTGCTTAAAAATATTCACGGTTCAACCTACAGTTTCTCATGTCAAGCCAAGAGCAGAATTTTTCAAAATTTTATTTATTTTTTTTTTTCAACATAACTTCATCATCATTGGCTATGCAATGCAAAAAACAACAAAAACACGCTATATGCAAACAAAAACGAAACACGACAAATGCAAAACAAACACACAAATGCTATAAATTAGTCTACCCCCCCCATACTTATCCAAAGCATTGCCCTCAATGCTTCAGAACAATGAACAGAATGCAAACAAACACACAATGTAATGAAAAACAAAAATAACACTCCCCTGGTTTTCGATGCATTCTCTTCCTTCTTGACAGTATCCTCTGGGACGGTATCAGAAGTCTAGATTATCGGCGGCCACGACCAACTGGCATGGGAAAGAAACAATAATCAAATAAAAACAAAAATAAAAACCAAAAACATAATAAAAAAAAAACAAAAACACTGGGTTGCCTCCCAGTCAGCGCTAAATTTATAGTCTATAGCCCGACTATACTCCTCTTTGAGTGGTGAAATTCAAGGTGGTTTATCCACCGTCTGTGAAAAACTCGAATCAGTCCTGCACTTGCATGCTACATCATTAAAGAACTTGTGCAAGGGATTAATTCCTGTAGACAACTGCACCTGCAGACATGCACCAACATCATGCATCTCATCAACCAAACGAATAACAGAACAAGATTTCAAAATTGGGCTCTCAGTAGCCGACTTAGACATAGTAAAAACTACTTGTTCATCGTTCAATCTCAGAACCAACTCTCCCTTCTCAACATCAACTAGGGCTCTACTAGCAGCAAGAAAAGGACGCCCTAAAATCAGTGGAACCTCACAGTCCTCATCCATGTCAAGAATAACAAAATCTACAGGGTATATAAAGTGTTCTATCTTGACTAGAATATTTTCCACTACTCCTCTTGGATATTTAATAGAACCATTAGCAAATTTAAGAGAGATAGCAGCAGGTTCTATATTTTCAACTCCTAATTTTTGAGCAATAGAATAAGACATTAAATTAATGCTCGACCCAAGATCACACAACACATTCTCAAAAGACAAACTTCCAATATGACAGGGTATAGAAAAACTCCCTGGATCCTGAGATTTTGTTGGAAGCTTCTTTTGCAACATGCCGAGCACTCTTCCTTCATTGTGACTTGCGTAAGATCATTCAGCTTCTTTTTATTTTTCAGCAAGTCTTTCAGAAACTTTGCATATCTCGGCATCTGAGCTAAAGCATCTGCAAAAGGTATGTTAATATGCAGTTTCTTGAAAATTTCAAGAAACTTCTTAAATTGAGAATCAAATAATAGTTTCTTAGCTCTAAGAGGGAAAGGTAAAGTAGATAAATCAACATTTTTATTAACTTCAAATTTTGAAGTCTTACCTTTCTTACCTGTCGTGGAGGATTTTTCTGTACGCACCTCCTCTTTTTCTTCATCAATTTTCGGCCCTTCCACAGCCTTCTCGTCTTCCGGTTGCTTCTCAGACTGTTCAGATTGTGATCTCGTCACTACCATAATTGCATTCACGCTTTTGGGATTGAGCTCAGTGTTGCTCGGTAGAGATCCAGTAGGACGATTTGACAATTGGGAAGCAATTTGACCCATCTGACTTTCCAACCACTGCATCATAGCTTCTTGATTTTGTAAATGAGCCTCAGTACCCGCCACATATTTCATCATTATTTCCTCGAAGCTCGGCTTCTTCTCCTCTTGCTTGGACTGCCAGTTCTGATTATAATTATTGTTGTAGGAGTTGTACGGCTGCCGTCCTTGATTTCCCATAAAATTTACAGCATCAACTTCAAACAACTGCTGATCCTCTTTCAGATTCCCTTGTGTTGGCGCTGTTTTCATGAGTGCCACTTGATGTGTTAGAGAGTCGATCTTAGCGTTCAGGGCCATCAAAGCATCGACCTCTAGAATTCCACCCTTCTTTTCCTTCTTTACATCCGGCCACCCAATATTACTCTCTGCCATGTTGCCAATGATCTCCCAAGCTTCAGCTGGCGTCTTCCTGAATAAGCATCCATTGGCGGCAGCATCCAGCATAGATCGAACCGACTGATCGGCTCCGTTGTAGAACGTCTGGGTCTGCTGGCTTTGAGTAAGATTATGCTGAGGGCATGTCCTCAACATCTTTTTGAACCTGGTCCACGCCGCATGTAGAGATTCTCCCTCCTTTTGCTTGAAAGATATAATATCAGAGAATAACTTAGCCATCTTTGTAGGAGGGAAGTATTTCTTTAGGAATTCTTGGACAAGACCCATCCAAGTTGAAACGCCTACTACTAATAAAATGCGGAAAAACTTTTTTTTTTTTAAATAATACTATACATATACGCCCATACATATATGTATATAAAAATAACATATATTTCTTAAGTAACCTGAAAAATA
The DNA here is from genome assembly GCF_033568475.1 of Henckelia pumila. Classification (NCBI taxonomy): domain Eukaryota; kingdom Viridiplantae; phylum Streptophyta; class Magnoliopsida; order Lamiales; family Gesneriaceae; genus Henckelia; species Henckelia pumila. The sequence continues at coordinate 42,710,760 of NC_133120.1, forward strand.
TTAAATAAATAAATAAATCCTTAAAAATGTTTCATGCATCAATTTAAAATAATAAACAATACTGCTGAAAAATCTCATATGCGGAATAATAATAAAATAAAACATGTTTCAAAATTCCATCATAATAGACTAAATAACTGCGACGGTCACGGGGTCCACTGCTCCGTGAGCTCATACGTCCTCACCACCGGTAGGAGCTACATAAATGTCATTATGCTCACCTGCACCATATAAGCGTAGTGAGCCTAGGGGCTCAACATGTCTAATCCTTTATAACAAGGTTAAAAATAATGCATCACGTAGATACTAATACATATACATGTACATGAGCATGCATGGAAACATTTTTCATAACATAAATGCTGAATCATAAATCATAAACATAACATAACTTTCTTCATCATACATAACATAATTGAGCATGTCATAAACATAAAAACTGAGTATGGTCATATCCATGAATGGGACTAATAACTGTGCCGACTGATCAGTCTAAAGAACCATCGTACGTGGCGGTGGATAAATCCACCTCTATGCTGGTAGTAAACTACCTCTGTGCCAGTGGTAAATCCACTTCTATGCCGGTAGTAGAACTACCTCTGTGTCAGTGGTAAAACCACTTCTATGCTGTCACATCACTTCAATTTCCATAAAAATATTTTTCATGCTCAATTCTTAATCATAAACACATCATAAAATATTTCATGTATGCATGCACTTAAAATATGTCCGTAATATATATTTAATTAATTTTAATAATAAATATACTTTTACTTAAAATAGACTTCATGCATAAAAATAATTAAATATATATTCCGGACTTAGTTTATTTTCATGGGTTGGTCCAGACTGCTGGTCACTCAATCTAAGCCCATTAAACTTAAATAAAAGCTCAATAATCATATCTTAGCCCAAATACTTAATTAAACTTAATTGGGCCTAAATAAAAATATTTAAGCCATTAACTTAATTAAACCCAATAAAATTCTAGACTAGCCCAAAAATACACTGACTGGCCCAATGGGCCCAAAAACTCAAAGACTGGCCCAATAATTCCCATGGGCTCCCAAGCCCATAAAATTAATTGGGTTGACTTAAATAAATTATTTGAAGCCCAAATAAAATTATTTAGTGACCCAAATAATTTTATTTCTAATTAATTAGCCCAAAAACTTAATTAAAACATAAGTCACTTAAAAATTAAAATACTCGAGCCCGGCCCACCTAGCCCGGACCCGGACCTACCTGACCCGACCCACTTACACCCTAGACCCGAACCGGATGCCCAGACCCAACCCAGGACCAAACCCGACCCGGAAACCCCCAAAAAACCCCAAACCCGTAGCCCTCTTCCCTTGTTCTATCGGCTGGGCGAGCAGTTCTGCTGCTCGCCTTCGGCCGGCCAACTACGGCTACCTTTGGCCATGAAACCACTGCCTACACCTAGAACACTTCAAGACGTTTCCAAAAAGCTAAAAACCAGCCCAAACCGAGCCCTAACGAAGGAGAACGACCCAAAACAATCTAGCCCTTATTCTGCTCGCGTGCTGCGCGCAACCAGCGACTTCAGGCCGTTCGGCCGCCCATATCCGGCAACCACCGGCCGGAGGACCACCTGTAATACCTTCCTCTTTGTCTTACGGTTCTAACCCAACTGGAATCAGCCTAAAACACGCCCTGTGGCTTGAGAACGAGCCAATCTCCCTACCTCGCTCAACCTGCGCGATCTGCTGCGCCACTATGGACCAAAAACTGAACCAGCCTTGAACCCAGCCAACTCCAGCCTTTAGCCCGACCATGGTTCGATTCCCTAGGACCCTAAATCACCTCTGACCCGAGCCCCAAGCCCCTGGACCGAGCCATGCTGAATAAAACATGAGCTATGTCATGAAAACACTCAAACATGCATCAAACTTCAATAAAATTGCATAATTTCGAAATATTCTTATGGAATCTGAAAAAAAAACATCATGCATGAATAATAGCTTATATGGTGGCCAAATAAAAGTTTTAGACATGCCTTAAACGAAGATAGATTGAGAAACGAGACAATAATCGCGTGTACGGCGCTCCGGGACGACGAACGAACCAAAGACTCCAAGAATCTATGAAGGATCGGCTATGGAGATTGCTTTCTGCTGAACGTGAGAATGGGGGTGGGAGGAGATGGGAGTTGTCGGCTGAGTGGGGTTTGGGTAGGGTAGGTTTTTGTTTTTAAATTTTTGTAACTAGGAATAATTTAGGATAATAACTAGTATAAAATAATTAGATAGATAATATAACATAAATATAAGATTTTAAACTCTTAAAAATATCTACTAATCTGATAACTAATCAAAAATCCCGAAATACTAATTTATAGTATTTTTAAAAATTAATAAAATTCATTAAAATGACTTATTTTGGCTAAAAATCAACTCTTAAATAAATATATAATTAAATACTAAAATTTTCTTGACAAAATACCTTAAAATAAGATTTTAAGGCTCATAAACTCATAAAATATTTTTGGCTAAGAATTTTGGTATCTCGTCCGTCCACGGTCCCGTCTACGCGATCAAAATAATAAATATTCTCAAAAATCCAAAAATACCATAACTGCGGGTTAAATGATAAAATAAATTTAAATCATGCATATAATTCACATAATAACACATAAATGTCATTTAACACAAATATAATTTTTTAAATAATTATTTTCCCTAATTATGCATGCGAATTTACGTATTAAAATTTTCGGGTGTTACACAAGTAGTAATACAACCAGTCGGCAGGTCATCAAGCCACTCCAAGGCTTCGCACTGTAGAGAGAATGGGAATAACCGCAGTCTCACTGCATCAGAGGTTACCCCATTAAACTTGAATGTGTCACAAATCGACAAGAATCGCTCCAGATGAGCGTAAGGATCCTCAGTAGAAGTGCCTCCAAATCGTGCTTGAAGTTGGATCATCTGAATAGTTGAGGGTTTAAGCTCAAAGCTGTTCGCCTCAACAGCGGGGCGAACGATGCTGGATCCATAACCTTCAACCGGAGGCCTAATAAGATCCCAAACAGTGCGGTTGTCAACTTCTTCTGCCATTTCTTCCTCAGACTCAGAATCAAGCTCCAAATTAAGATCTTTCCTAGCTCTCCGAATCCTACTAAGCGTGCGTTCTATCTCCAAATCGAGTGGTAGGAGATTTTTGAATAGTCGAGATCGATGCATGCACTAGCAGATGAGTACCTGACAAACACAAATTAAAAAAAAAAAATTCAGAAAGCAGATAAATAAAAAAAAACAGTCTAATCTCAAGAGAAATAAAAATTTTGATATCAAACAGTCCCCGGCAACGGCGCTAAAAACTTGACCGGCTATTTCGGTATGAATAAAATTCTACTGGCAAGCGAACCAGATCAAATTATAATAAAGTGGACAACGGTCCAGATGTCGAACCCACAGGGACTGTAAAAATATGATTACCAAAATATATTTATTTCTACTTAATCTAGGCTAATTAAAAAGAGCGATTTCAGGTTTTTAAACTAATAACTAAAATTTCAATAAAACTCAAATTAATTAAAATAAAGCTGGAATATTTTGGATTACTTAAAATTTTTGAAAAACTTCGATCAAGGACACACGTAGGTACCAGACAATTCACACAACAAGCAATCTATCTAAGATATCAGACTTAATTATAATTTACGGGAATTTTCCTAAATTGTTCGAAAGACTATTTCTAGAACAATCAAACCTATTCAAATTTGACGGATTAATATTTCATAATTCTAATCAAATCCAAATGCATAAACACTGTGAAAATTCAGTAAACACCTAAACCGCATAATGAAACCGAATTCTATTTCTAGTCAGTTTTACACTATGTTGAAAACCAAAGTGATCGAATTCGAAACCTCCTCTGTACAAATTGGAATCGATTAACAATCAAACAAATAACTGGCCAAGAAATTTGTAAGGCAAAGATAAATCTGATAATCAATAAACTCAATTAAGTCTGAAAATCTCAAATAAATAAATCAAGTTTTTACATAAACTGTCTGGCCCAATCACGTGGCCTTGATCGAAATAAATAAAAACTACTCACAATTCATAATTAATAACCAAATTTTTAATCATGAATTGACAAATAAAATAAAATAAAAGAGAAGAGAAAAATCTCCCAAGCCTGTGCCGTAGCCGCCTCTCGAAATCTCCTCTAAAATTCTCCAACCCTTGTAAAATAATAAAAACTCCTATTTATAGTGTTTGGAAAGCCTTAAAAATTAATTTCCTAGTTGAAATATAATTTTCGGAATTTTCTGGCCCGTCGACACGCGCGCGTGCGCCTTGGAGTCCTCACGCGCGCGCAATTATATAAACAGTGGCCCAAACTTCCTCTCTCGCGCGCGCGCGAGAAATAGTCCTGCTCGCGCGCGCTCCACTCAAGAATCTCTGGAATTTTCTTCTGCGCGCGCGCGAGATAATGCCCTCGCGCGCGCGCGTTATTTATTTTCTGAACATGCGCGATAGCTTTCTCCTCAGCGCTATCGCGCTTGATTTACAACTCTACACGCTATCGCGCTTCATTCCTCCTTGTTAGCGCTAGTTTTAGCTATTCCCATCTTCTCTTGCACATTAGCACTCCCTCATGCGCCAATCACCTTGTTTTAAGCGCGTTAGCACTCTTTCTAGCGCCAAAATCAAGAGCTAAGCCCTACAATATTCACCGTCAGCGCAACATTCCAACTGCTCCGAGCGACGATTTTGAAAAATTCATATATTGAGTTCTAACCGTCGGATTGACCTGAAATTTGGACTGCAGCTTCAAAAATCTTGAACTTCATTCTGACTGGTGGAGATCGGATTTGGATCTCTCAAAAATTAAATATTATTTTTAGATCAAGGCTGCTCCGTTATTCGCTCTTCAAAAATCTAATTTCCTACAAAATTAACCGGGGAAGTGAAATACACACACATGAACTAAAACACATAAAAACACATAAAAAATAATATGAATGCACACAAAAATATATATAAAAATATCACAAACTAATGCATACAAACTGCACTTATCAGTAAACAACAACGTTTTTAGTGAAAACTCTTGTCAAAGGGCAAAAAACAACCATTTTTGACAAAAAAACTTGAAAATATTTTCATAAAATATCTTTAAATATTCAAAAACACATTAATATATCATAAAAGTACCTTTCGGACGTAAAAAAAGTGGTTTAAAAAAAAACAGCACAAGCGCCTAAGCGCCCATGCATGCCCAGCGCCTAAGCAACTCCTTTTGCGCCTAGGCGTTGGGAATGCTTAGCGCTTAGGCGCCATTCATGACAAGCGCCTAGGCGCTAGGATTGTTTAGCGCCTAGGCGCCTCTTCAGTCGCCTAGGCGCTTTTACTGTTTAGCGCCTAGGCGCCATGATTGCCTTATTTTTTTTTAAAAAAAAAAACTATTTATTGACGTTCGAATGGTATTTTTATGATATTTTAAGGTGATTTTGATATTATTAAAATACTTTATTAAATATTTTCAATTTTGGCATCAAGACTGGAAGTAACGACTCCCGTGGATCGGTTTAGCTATCTATTACCTATATATGTTATTATTTTTTTCACAAAAGCTATGTTTTTATGAAAGTAATGAAATTTTATGAAATGATAAGAGCGTGGTTGGTCTTATTTTATTTTTTTTAGTCTTACAAGCCCGGTACAACAATATTTTAAAATATTATATATTCCAATAACCCTAAGGGTCCTAGTCCAGTTCCTAAAATATGACATTCTTAATACGTTCTATTATAATTAACTTCAATCGTAGTAGGAAACCCAAAATCTCACAATGATGGTACTTAGGCATCGAAAGCTAATTTACCCAGACTTGTTCATTCAATTGAAAATGGTAGAGTTTACTCTTATGCTAAGATATCATTGTTTCCTAATAATGTAATTTTCTACAAGGAAATAATAATTCTATCACTAATTGAAAATCCCAAAGTGGAACTGAACACTACATGAAATCTTAAAACTCAAGATAATGCACAATAGTAAAAGATTTCTTATAAAAATAAAATCTCAATTCAGTGGTAAGGTAAAAACTTTTATTCACCTTTCAACGTAATCAATCATTAATCGCATAATATTTATTAGGCTACATTATATATTCAATTTCTATACTAGTAAATAAAAAACCGATTTCATAAATTTATCTCAAGCTTTCCATATATTGGTATTGTCCAAAACTAAAAATAATTTGCCAGTTATCAAACCAATTTTCATCTTAAGTCGAAATATTCGGTTAATTCATAACTTACATGAACACTTCCATATATAAAATGTTTTCAAACCTTAGTTCTATAAAGATACCAATCCAGAAAATTCAAGAAGCAAATCTAAGATAAATATGAAATTTCTCTAATACCAAGTACCTATGAAAACCCTTTTTCCTAACTAGTGTCTTTTTACGTTGTTTTTTTTACTCAAGTACATATAAACTTGTTAGAAAAAATATATATGTATACCCTATGCATAAGCCTCAACCCATCATCTTTTCGCCTCTCATTGTACAACTGTCGATTTCAGCAGCCACCTGACATGCATTCAATTTGAAAATGGTGATTAAAATAGTAGATACAACTTGCTCAGCGTAAAATTATTACATAAAATTTTTTACATCCACCTAACCATTGCACGAAACCAGCCAATGAACCTCTTATTGTGGGCATCTTGTATCCATCTTTCATTTTTCTATTTGTTCGAGAACATTGACTTTAAAATGGTTTTATGTTCACTCTGGAAATATTTATGTAAAATATTTTTTAGACAGCAGATATTGAAAATTACATATGTGCATAATTATACATTAATTAATTAAACTTACATTATGTAGGGAGATACTTCTTTCATATTTTCTAGCACAGTCAAAAGTGCTTGTATCAATTTGTGGCACTATAATTGGTGGTTTGCATGCTAAGAAGCCTGGAACATTTGATTTGGTGTCTTGATTTGATTGAGGAAACCCAACAGGATCAAGTCCGTTGAGGTATTCAGAAAAAAAACTCAATTACTTATTTTGTTGAATATCTCTTAACAATGAAACCTTCGGGATGTTTTTGACAGCCTACATAACTCTTAAGCACCTTCATGCATTTTTCGAATGGATACATGTACCGGAAGTAAACAGGTCCACATAATCGGAATTCACGAACAAGATGGACTGTTAAGTGCAGCATAACAACGAAGAAGGAATGGGAAATACTGCTCCAATAAACATAGCGTAACAACCAAGCCAGATTGCAACTCATCTAACTTGATTGCATCTATAACCTTGCAACAAATTTCGTTGAAACAGAAGCATAATATTATGATGGCATATCTAACATGTTTTGGCAGTGCATCACGTTTGAGTATTGGCAGGAAATGCTGCATTAGAACATGAAAATCATGGGATTTTAAGCCAGTCAACTTCAGCTCATAAATGCACACAAGATTCTTCATGTTGGATGAGTAACCTTTTGGAACTATTATATACATTAACGAATGGCACTGTGATACCCCTATCTTACATAGGAAAAATTAAATATTTAAAATGAGTTTATAATGACTTATAATAGACTCCATTTCATTTTAGGCCTTGTTGGGTATCCAAGAGATGGCATCAGTAAGTTCTCGTGGATGCATGGTTCGAATAGGAGGTGTATTTCCTCACATAAAGGAACCTGATTATTTGGTAAGAAGTTAAAAGTTAATGCAGACATTGTTATAACTATTAGATAATGATTTATGTTAACTATTACATAACTGATGTCACAATCATACAACATATATGCAAAAATCAAATTACCACAATCATTGTAATATCTAGCCTTTTGATGACAATAATATGTTAGTTTTGTATTTTTTTTTGTATCGCCAGTGGGCACAGTTTTCATATTTTTGATTTAATTTTTTATGAGTTCAATGCATGCAAAATAGTGTTTGAAGATCCATTTAGGACCAGGCTATTCAAACTCGTCCCCCAAACTATTAACTAACCAGCATTTTGGCTATTACTTATCAACATTATTTTTAGTGAAACCGGTTCTTTTTCTTAAAAATCATTTGAGCTTTTATTTTTGATTTTGAAATAAAAGAAATGAGGTATAAGATGACGAGCTTAAAATTTAAAGACAATAGATTTGTCAAAATATGAACTATACATATTATGATCTTTTAGTCTGTAAATTAATTATATAAATGCATTTTCATGTATTTTTAAATCTATAAAATATCAATATTTATGATAATAATGATATAAAAAACTAAATTTTATTATGTTATAAGTTTCCTAAATTTAATAGAGATTATTAGATTATAATACAATAATTTTTTTAAAAAAAGAATTAAGCACATGCATGAGATCTAATGTATGAATGAATAAGTATTATGTTATTTTTAATTATTTATATTGAAGAGTTAACTTGTAATTTAGATTTATATTAAAAAATAAGTTATTTTTTATAATTTAATACACATTATTTTCACTTTTTATTATGAATCAGAGATGAAATTAGTTCAATAAATAAAATAATAATAAATTTATTATTGCAACATCAAATATGAAGAGATAAATCTCTATATTGAAATTAAGTAAAACTTATATGGATTTATCGTCCACCTTGTTTTATCATGTAGGTTTCTAGAGAATCATGGTGTAAAAAATGTTTCAAACTCACCCACTTTGAAGAGGTATTTATGTGACAGTAAACTCTTCATTATATATATGCCATCATTAATTATGTGGCTGCATGTTCAACTATATTTGGATCTTGCCATAGGGAAATTGCAGTGAAAGCATACTGATATTCGTGTTTGTGTTGCATATTTTAAGATCATATTGTTGTTGTTTTGCATGCATTTATGTGTTTTAATTTAGTAATTTGTTCGTATTTAATTTATTGGGTCTTCATTACATGTTTCCCAGTTTATTTTGTAGGATGTGGCATTTTGAATAACATATGGACAGAGATTTGGCAGCTCGATCCGTAAAACTCTACCGATCGAGCGTCCATAAGAAGAAAATTGGATTTGAGAGAAAGATAATTTTTCGCTCGATCCGTCAAACTTTACGGATCGAGCGAGATGGGCTGTTCGGGAAGGAATTTTTATTTTTGAAAACTCTTTTATTTAGGACTCTAGTCTATTATTAGTTCATTATTCTGTTTTGTTAAGATGATTATAAGACCTTTGGGGGCAAGAACACCAAGTTTCCTTGTTTATGATCTAGATTTATAAGTGAGTATTATCAAAGAAAAGTGATGTTTTGGGATTTCGTTTTTTTTTGACGTATCAAAGAAAAGGGAGTAAATATGTTTATATAATTTTTTTGTACTATGTATGATTGAGATCCACATGTTTCGAAGCTATAACAGTATTACCGAGTCAAAGAAAAATTTATTATATTATTTATATATAATTATGTGTTGGCCGTGAGTGGGCTTTAAAAAAAAGGGAAAAAAAAGAAAACAAAGCAAGTTTGAAACCGTACAGTGTGCGTGGGTATATGAACATATAGGTGTGTTGTCGTGTGTGTGTGTTTCCATAAGTGTGTGTTGTTGTCGTGTGTGTAGGATTTATTGGTGAGGGTCCAGCGTGGGTTTGTGAGTAAATTTTAAATGGGTGCATGAGTATTTGTTTAGTTTACTTGTGAAAATTTTGGTAATGTGTCAAGTGGAGTGTGGTGAGTTTGTGTATATGGGTTGTGTGTGTGTGTGTTCTGTGTGTGAGTTTGTGTGGGTTTGAGTGTATTTTGGGGTAGTGTGTATTTGTGTGTTTTGCTGTGTATTTTGTTGTGTGTGTTATGGAATTGAGGATTGAGGTAAAGAAGTGAGGAAAAATATTTTGTATGGCTTGTGGTAAAATTACTATTGAGGTTGAGGTTGAGGTTGAGGTTGAGGTTGACGGAGTGTGGATGTAGGCTCCTTGGTCATGATGCCCATCCCAAGAGGAAGACGAAGTGTGGATGTAGGCCATTGAGTCATGATGCCCCTCTACTTGAGGTTTGACGGAGTGTTGAATAAGGCCTTCGGGTCATAATGCCCCTCCAAACTGGATATCCTTGTATAAGTTTGATCAAGCGACCATTTATAAAGTTGAGGAAGGAAAGTTGAGAAAAGTTTCTGAGCCACATGTCGAAAGAAAAGAAATAATTTTTATGAGGTTAAGGTGCATTCTTTTGCGATGTCTTTGATATGTGTCGAGATGCTTTCTTTTGCGATGTGTTTCGAGTGTGTTCAGATGTATTCTTTTGCGAGGTGTTCGATATATGTTGAGGTGTAAAGTAAAGGTTGAGGTGTCTCTTTTGCAACGTGTTTAAATGTTTAAAGGTAAAGGATGGGGATTGTGTGCTGTGTGTATGCATGCTTGAAGTTTTCAAGGTTTTAAGATTTAATGTAGATGTTTAAAGTGCAATTAAAGTTTATAGAGTTATATATGTTTGTTATATCCGGATATTTCTTTCTAAGCCATTAGGCTCACTAGACTTTATCGATGCAGGTAATGATGAATAGGTGGTGCTGTCTAGCGAGTACGGTGGTCGTGTGGCGGTGCAAATCATGACCATGCAGTTTCTACGATTTAATGTTTTTAAGAAAACAGTTTATGTATTTAATTGGTTGAGCTTTTGAAAAAGTAGAAGTATTTTATTTTCTTTTTATTATGAGTCAGTTTACTTTTCCTGGCTGCCATAATATTTCTAAATATGCTTGGAAAGATTTATTTAGTTTATTAAATATTTTCAATTTTGGCATCAAGACTGGAAGTAACGACTCCCGTGGATCGATTTAGCTATCTATTACCTATATATGTTATTATTTTTTTTCACAAAAGCTATGTTTTTATGAAATTCATGAAATTTTATGAAATGATAAGAGCGTGGTTGGTCTTATTTCATTTTATTTAATGTTTATGCGTTTTTTCAACGCTTCTTCTCTATTTTTGTTTACGCTAAGTTTTTTATTTCTTTTATTTTTAGTCTTACAAGCCCGGTACAACAATATTTTAAAATATTCTATATTCCAATAACCCAAAGGGTCCTAGTCAAGTTCCTAAAATATGACATTCTTAATACGTTCTATTATAATTAACTTCTATCGTAGTAGGAAACCCAAAATCTCACAATGACGGTACTTAGGCATCGAAATCTAATTTACCCAGACTTGTTCATTCAATTGAAAATGGTAGAGTTTACTCTTATGCTAAGATATTATTGTTTCCTAATAATGTAATTTTCTACAAAAAAATAATAATTCTATCACTAATTGAAAATCCCAAAGTGAAATTGAACACTACATGAAATCTTAAAACTCAAGATAATGCACAATAATAAAATATTTCTTATAAAAATAAAATCTCAATTCATTGGTGAGGTAAAAACTTTTATTCACCTTTCAACGTAATCAATCATTAATCGCATAATATTTATTAGGCTACATTCTATATTCAATTTCTATACTAGTAAATCAAAAACCGATTTCATAAATTTATCTCAAGTTTTTCATATATTGGTATTGTCCAAAACTAAAAATAATTTGCCAGATCAAACCAATTTTCATCTTAAGTCGAAATATTAGGTTAATTCATAACTTACATGAACACTTCCATATATAAAATTTTTTAAACCTTAGTTCTATAAAGATACCAATCCAAAAAATTCAAGAAGCAAATCTAAGATAAATATGACATTTCTCTAATACCAAGTACCTATGAAAACCCTTTTTCCTAACTGTTGTCTTTTTACGTTGTTTTTTTTACACACATACATATAAACTTGTTAGAAAAAATATATATATATACCCAATGCATAAGCCTCAACCCGTCACCTTTTCGCCTCTCATTGTACAACTGTCGATTTCAGCAGCCACCTGACATGCATTCAATTTGAAAATGGTGATTAAAATAGTAGATACAACTTGCTCACCGTAAAATGATTACATAAAAATTTTTACATCCACATAACCATTGCACGAAACCAGCTAATGAACCTCTTATTGTGGGCATCTTGTATCCATCTTTCATCTTTCTATTTGTTCGGGAACATTGACTTCAAAATGGTTTTATGTTCACTATGGAAATATTTATGTAAAATATTTTTTAGACAGCAGATATTGACAATTACATATGTGCATATGTGGCGCCTAGAATTTTTATAATTTGAGTTTTATGCCTAAACCTGTTTTACTATTTATAATTTTTAATTTTTTGATATTTAATTGCTTGGCTCGATATTAAATTTTAAATTTTATATTATTTTATCATTTTTAAATTTTCAGTGACTGTCGCTTTTAAATTTAATTTTTTCCGCACTCTTGAACTTTCTCTTTTAAACCTCTGCAAGGATTAGTATTTTAATTTCCGGGCTATCTAATTCGGTCTTTTATTTTATTTGAAAAATCCTAGTGTGTGTTTTGGGTGCGGATTAATTTAGAAATGCGAATTATCTCTTTAGTTTAACATTTAAAATTTTAATTGACATTTTTACCTAGGGTTGGGTATAACCCTAGCTTTTAAAACACACACACACACTAACACTCTAAAACACACTCAACTCACGCACACCATTTCACGACACACACACACACATAGAGAGAAGAGCAGACTTCCCTCTGTTCTTCATTTTTTTTTTATCTTTCCTTCGATCCGCCTCCCATCTTCATCCAAGCTACCATTTTCTTCCCTTCTTGTGGAAAATCGATCCTAGCATGGTTGGAGACGATTCTTGAGCTCGATGTTTTTTAGTTTTTTCCAGCTCCTCTTCCAGGGCCTTGCTCTCGGCCGCGACTTCGGATTTCTGGGCGATCGATTCCTTCTTTTTCTCTCTTGCATTAGCTAGGCAAGATTATTGTTTCGTTTCTCGCATTTATATACGATTATTGTGTGTTGCATCTCGGTGTTAGCTATTGTTTTCCCCATTTTCGATTTTTTCAGAAAATATGCGTGCCCTGTGCTCTTCTTTCTCTCGACCTATGGCTCTTACGGGAAAATTTGGTTTGTAGCCGATTGTATGATGATCGTATGTATAGATTAATTGATTTAAGGCATTGAAAGGAATGCTTATCATGCTCGTGCAAATTTTTTTGAAATTTTAGAAATCTGTTGGCTTTCATGTTTAATTTTTGTCGTGTATTGATGGTGAATGTTGGCGTGATGATGTAGGGGCTACCACGGGTGATATGAAGTTCACGTGGTAGCAATAGAATGAATCGGATTTGAAGTAGGGGATTGTTCGAACTTGGCAGTACTAAGGGATGTTTTGGGGCTGTCCGGGTGTGAGAATTAACAAGGGAGATTGGCGTCTGTTAAGGGGATTGCTATATGAGTTTAGATGATGGTTGATGGTAGTGAATAAAGGATTTGGTGGTAGTGCTTAGGATGTGTTGCGATTAGCTTACAAATTGGGTGAAGGGGGCATCGAATTTGTTGGGGAACTCGGTCAAGGTGTGCTGTTAGGGACTGCCATTTTGAGTTAAGATAGGCTGGAGAGGGGTACGTTCTTATGGGTTGAGAAGAGTCTAAGTATTGGTCATGATCCTAGTATATTGGCTTGGACCTTGGGAGGCCTAAGACTAAGTTTTGGAAGGTTATATAAGGAGACTTGAGCATAATATTATCGGTGTGAGAGCACTCCAGAAACTGATCTTTGGAACGGTGCTAAGCTCCGAATTTGGCTAAGGGCTCGGGTTGGGAAATATCTTAGAATGATAGAAAAGGGCTGGTTCGAGTGAAATCAAATTCGGTTAAGTCAAGATGGAGTTTTAGGCCATTGATTGGAAAGGTGCAGGATAATTGGTGTTAAACAAGGTGGTTGTTCGGAAACAAAATCTTGGTAAAATGATGGTATAGGAATAATACACGGAGAATGGTTTTTTTACTTGGTCCTAAGTGCAAATCATGGTTTAGATTCCTATATTTGGTTTTCTTCCTAAATCACAATTTCAGTCATTCACCATCGAGTCTCTTGCATGTACATTGAATAAACAGATTTCTTTTGAGTTCATTACTTTCACATGTGCTTGCTATGTCCTATATCCAATAAAGAAAGAAAATTACTTTTCGAACGAGGTGAACTGATTGTGACTATAGAAATGACGTGTATGTGTGGGGTTGGGAGACGTTCTAACCTACCTTAACAATGGACGTGTATGTGTGGGGTTGAGAGACGTCTTGGCCTACCTTACCAAATTTAGACGTGTAAGCGTGGGGTTGAGAGAAATCTTGGCCTCCCTTACCAATCACAGGGCAAGACGAGTTTAGGAGACATCCTGACTTCCTTGCGGCATAGTGCACTGCAGCCATGATCATGATCGAAACCACAGGGTCACAACTCAAGGATCTAAGTTCGCTATTTATATGATTATTTTCAAAACCATGTTACGCAATTTATTGAGTTATTTGACTTAAACTTGCACTTGTCATATTCATGTACTTGCATCTATTTAAATGTTCATTATTTTTAAGTTCAGGGGCAATAACAGTTATTTTATTACGCACTATTTTGAATTCTGTGTGTGCTTGTAGTTATTTAGTACTCGTTATTCCCCCCCCCCCCCCCCCCCATGATCTTGTTGGATCTTTTAGACTCACCTCACTTCCTTCTTCCTTCCAGGTGAGGACGAGTATCAGTGGACTGAGGGGCAGGATCCCATGGGCGAGGTTCCCGGAGGCTCGGGCCTGTGACCGTGGCTCCATTTATTTTTCCGCTGTGTCCTTTCAGTCCTAGAGTCTGAAATAAATGTACAATTCGTACTTTCTCGTTATTTAGTAGCAGGATGTGTTTCCCTGCTTAGGAACAATTGGTTCGCTTTACTTTTGGGTTGGTTGCCCGGTGTGGCACCTTACTATCATGTTGCTAGTTTTGATACTTGTTGAATGTTGGGAGTCGTTATTTAAAATATTTTGAACTGCTGTCTGTGTTTGTTGGTTTGTTCTAAAAACAGACGGGTCATGCCAAAATTTTTAGAAAATTTTAATTATTTATAAAACCCGCGTATTACTTTCTTATATTTACTTGAGTATTAGTAGCTAGTCTTTACAGTTGGTATCAGAGCCTCGGTCTTGGTTGGGTCTGTGCCTACTACCGGTTGCCGAAACTCAAAGGGATCTCGCCTCAAAGTCTGTAAGATTTAAGTGCATTTAATTACTATTTGTTTAAGTTCATTTCCGCTTATCCTTTTAATTTTTGAGCTTGTAAAAGTTTAAAGAAAGGGTTAATTGTCAATCACTCCCTAAACCACTTTATAACTTATTTATAAATCCCTACATAAATAAAACTTACTTTCAACTCCCTGGAGAGAGAAACTTTTGTTTCTAAATACCAATTTTACCTTTATCTTTTAAAAAAAAAGTAAAAAAAAAAAATGAGAGAATGGATAATAAAAACAAAACTAATCCAAATAGTATATATATAAAAATTCAAATTAAAATCAAGGAACATAAACCATATCATATACATGCTTATGTTGATACAGGAGCAAGTATGTGTTTAGGAAGCAAGCCTATACTTTCAAATCATTATTGAAAGAAATATGATAAAGGATTAAAAGTTCGAATAGGAGACGGATCAATAATCATGCTTAATACAGTACCAGAAAAATTAAAAATAGAAATAGAAGAAACAAAATTTGTAATACCCATTATATATCAAATAGAATCAGGAATGGACATTATAATAGGAAATAACTTTTTAAGAGAATATCTTCCCTTTACACAATTTGAAGATCACATAACTTTAAACAAAGGATCATCAATGATTTACATTCCCAAAATACGAACAGCATTTCGCGTAGGAAATGAAGGATTTACAAAGAATTTTCATAAACGAAATACAAATCCAATAGAACTAAAAATAGAAAATATTTTAACGATTAATCCTGAAAAAGAAATCATGAGGAAATTTCATGATATATGTTCTGAAAATCCTTAGGACAAAATTAAGAAAAGAAAACAATTCATTGCTTCAATAAAACTCAAAGACCCTAATATCACAATCCGTGAAGCACCAAGAAGATGTAACATGGATGATGTAAAAATATTTGAAAAAGAAATTCAAGAATTATTAAAACTTAAGATAATCATCCCTAGTAAAAGTCCACACTCTTCACCAGCCTTTTATGTCAGTAAGAAAGATACTGATAAGAAAAGAATGGTAATTGATTATCGAAAGCTGAATAAAGCAACAATTATGGATGGATATTATATCCCAAATAAGAATGATTTACTATCTTATATAGGAGAAATGAAATATTTTTCCAGTTTAGATTGTAAATCAGGATTCTAGCAAATTCAACTAGAACCACAAACACAATTACTTACAGCATTCAGTTGTCCAAAAGGATAGTATCAGTGGACTGTATTACCTTTCGGACTTAAACAAGAACCAGGTATCTTTCAAAGATATATGGATGAATCTTTTAAATCAAATATAGATTTTTGTTGTGTTTATATAGATAACATATTAATTTATTCAAAACACTAGATCAATATTATAAAGATCTCATGACAGTTTTAGATATTTGTCATAAAGATGGAATTATACTTTCTGAAAATAAAGCACAATTATTCAAAACAAAAATAAATTATTTAGGATTACAAATAGAAGATGGAAAACATTGTTTACAACCGCATATACTTAAGAAAATTCATGATTTTCCTATTGAAATCAAGGATAAAGATCAATTAAGAAGATTTTTAGGATTATTAACTTATTCTGGAAATTACATTAAGAAACTTGCAGAAATCAGAAAACCTCTTCAGGTAAAACTTAAACAGGACTATAAGTGGAAATGGTCGAAAGAAGATACTAATTACATAGACACTATTAAAAAAAAATTAATTAGTAATCTTCCTGAATTATATTTTCCTTCAAATAAAGATATAATAATAATTGAAACAGACGCTTCAGATGAATACTGGGGAGCATGTTTAAAAGTTTATACTGGAGAAAGAAATTTAGAAGAACTTACTAAAACAGCTACTAGAAATAATGAAGAATTATGCAACTATACATCAGGAACTTTTCAAAGTGCACAATTAAATTATCATTCGAATGAAAAAAAATTATTAGCTTTAATATTCACAATTAGAACTTATGAAATTTATCTTATTTTTAAACCGTTTTTAGTAAGAACAGATAATATGAATTTAACATATTTCAAGACAAGTAAAATATCAAGAAATGCAGGGAGAAATGCAGCAAGGCTAATTAGATGGCAATTGGAATTGAACCATTATCAGTTCGAGATCCAACATGTCAAAGGAACGGATAATTCATTACCCGAAGCATTAACCAGAGAACTTCATCCAAACTATACTATCCGTAGTAACGGAATAACAAAGGAGATCCTAAGTGATCCAGAAAATGACTGTGAGTCATCCGAACATGCCTCAGAAAGCATGGGAAATATAAATTGATGAAATGAGATTTATATTCAGAAACATGAATTATTTTATGACTTTCAGTCATCCGAACATGCCTCAGAAAGCATGAGGAATATAAATTAATGAAATGAGATTTATATTCAAAAACATAAATTACTCTTTGAGTAAAATAATCAATTTAAGATTGATTCAATTCTTTCAAAAGAATTTATAAATGCAATGATACGCATAATAAAACTATTCGAATTACTCACGAAAAGAGTTATTTTACTAACCATTATATATATAAATATGTTTTCTTGTGCAGAGTATAATCAAGATGGATCAATTAAGTCAATTAAAAAAACAATTGATTGAATTGCTGGAAGAAATTCAAATTCTTCAACTAAAAGAAAGGAATTTGAGTAGAAAAATTCAAAGCACAGAAGAAAAGATGATAACTTCATCATCATTATCCTCATCCTCACCAAGAACATCAATCAAAATGGCAACTCCATTTGACAAAATAATGGAGATAAAAGAGAAACAGTCAGTGGTCACAGCCAACACTGACAAAGAAAAAAAAAAGAAAAAAGAACCGGTGGACACAGCCAGCACCGAGAAAAATAAAAAAGAAGAAAGGATGTTTAAAAGTGCCCTTGAAAAGAATGAAAGAAAGAAAGAAAGATGGTCAATCTGCGACCATAAAAACCAATTTTTGAAAAAACAAATTTTCCAGAAAAACTCAAGACTGAATTCTTTGAAACACTAAACTATTTGAGAATAGCCAAACCATCTGCAGAATCTTGGCTACAAATTTGTGACACACAAAGCATATCAAGAGAAAGAACACTGCAAGGTGCTCCAGCGCATGAAGTCGCAAGATTCTTTTCAAATGGATTATTAAGTGGATTGGAAGTCAGTCCCAACAATCAAGAAATAGAACTATTTCCATATCAGTTGAGAAATAGTATCATCTAGTTCAAGAAAGCAGTCTTTAAGGACGATCCAGTATTAACATTGAGTATTCACTCAACCCTTCCAGATTGGGATGATAACAAATTCTATCAACCAATGGTATATATTCAATGTCGAAAACAAAAATACAAGTTCTTATTCGAAGGATCAAATGAAGAGAAACCAGTAATGGATATCTCAACACTTCCTGAGATAAGAATAAATACATTGATTGATATGATCTCAAAGACAGGAAAGATTGATGGAAAATCAAAGGTTAAAATAAATTTTGCAATCAGTAAAATTTTATTAACCACTGGACACAAGGAGACAATCCAAAAGAAAGAACAAGCCATGTTAGCTCAATTCGAAGCTCCAATCTATGAAGCAAGAGTTGACATGACCCGAGAAACCCAACAAATGTTATTTCAAAGACTAAGAACAATGATTTCCACACACAAATGTGGACATTGACAACCCATTCAGACAGAAGAAGTAGATGTCAAAGAGGACAAACCAACTGTCAAAGAAGACAACAATAAAGAAATGGTCTGAATGCACCAGTGATTCAGAGAGTGACACAATGTAAAAACAAATGAAATCGTGGACCACACCACATGTTAAAGGCATCCACTCAGATGTAAAATGAGCTGTTTCCATTATGTAGTGTCGGGTGGTCCCCCTATTTTCTTTTATTTTTAATTATGTATGCGTTTCTCCACGCCTATAAAAGGAGATGTTTTGTGCTGTAAAAAAAGAAGTAAAGTTTGAGTATCTCTCTTGTGATGACCCGAGTTCTAATCTCTCATTTAATCAAATCATCATATGTAATAGTCAAGGAATCAAAGACTAAACAAAGTAAAAAAAAAATTTTTTTTTTTTTTTGACAAGTGAGCACCTCGCTCGATCGGTGAAAATCCACCGATCGAGCGAGCCCCTCCGCTCAACTCTTGGTTGCAACAAAATGGTGGCCTCGCTCGATCTGCAACAATTCACCGATCAAGCGAGCCACAATCTTCAAGTTTTATGTCCCTGCAATAATGGCCTCGCTCGATCCGTGATAATTCACCGATCGAGCGAGAGCATTTTCCAAAAAAAGAACAGAAGAACTTTTGCTGTCAAAAACGAGTTCCTTCATGCATTTTTCATCCAATATCAACTCATACAAAACCTATTCAAATATCATAAGCCAACATGCATTCTCACATGATAAAGTTGATAGAATTGAATCATCACAATGCCTTAAAATCATCTCAATATAAACACATGAACCATAGAAGATTCATTATGATAGTAAAAACATTAAGCTACAACAACATGTTGTCTCAAGGATTTACACATCTTTCCAAATCCTATATACATAAATGACCGGCTAAATCGGTTTGATAAAAATCTACTGGCAAGCGCATCAGGTCAAGTAATAGTAAAGTGGGCAGAGAGTCCAAGTATCGATCCCACAGGAACTGCAGTCAATTCTCAAGAATTAATTATGTTACTTAATCTAGACAAAATAATAGAAAATATTTTGAATTAAATAAAATAAGAATATAAAATAAAAACTGCTTAAGAAATACGAAAAAAAATAACTAAAGATAAAAATAATTAAGACAAAGACAACCAAGACACACGTAGGTACCGAACAAATTTTGTAACATGTAGTCGATTCAGGACTCAGATTTAATCTTAATTCATGGGAATTCTCCTAATTTGTTCAAAGGTCTATTTCTAAAACAATCAAACCTATTCAAATATTGATGAACTAATCTTTCGTAATTCTAATCAAATTTGAATGCATTAAATATTTGTGAAAATTCAGTTTACACCTAAACCGCACACTGAAACCGAATTCTATTTCTAGTCGGTTTTACAATATGTTAATTATCAGAGTGATCAAAATCAAAACCTCCTCTGTCGATTTGGAATTGATTAACATGCAAGCAAACAGTTGATCAGACTATTCACAAGATAAATATAAATCTGACAATCAATAAAATAAAATCAACTCTAAAAAATCCCAAACAAACATCCAAGTTTTCTACATGAATTTGTTCGGCCCAATCACGCCGTCTTGGTTGAAAATAAACTACTCAATAATTAAAAACAATAATTCAAAAATAAAAATAAAAAGAAGAAAAGAAAGAAGAAATCTTCTCTCCCAAGCCTTGTAGCCGCCTCCTCTTGCGTTGTCTGCGCTCTGGAGCTTCCGAAACCCTCAAAAATATGTTATATCTTCTATATATATGGTCCGGGACGCCTACCAGTTAATTTCCTCTCAAAATAAGGATTTTTCGGAACACATATGACCTCCGAACATGCGTGCGCGCGCGGAATAGGCCTCGCACGCGCCCAGCACATAAAAACAGAAGGCTGTACGTCGGACTCGCGCGCGCGCGAGCTTGATTCTCGCGCGCGCGCAGTACAAAAAATCTGCACCGAGCGACAATTTTCAAAAATTCATACCTCGAGATCTAGCCGTCGGATTGAGCTGAAATTTGGACAGAAGCTTCAAAACATCTTTAACTGTAATCTGAACAGTGGAGAT
This sequence comes from Henckelia pumila, assembly GCF_033568475.1. Lineage (NCBI taxonomy): Eukaryota > Viridiplantae > Streptophyta > Magnoliopsida > Lamiales > Gesneriaceae > Henckelia > Henckelia pumila. Next base: position 42,731,634 of record NC_133120.1, read on the forward strand.
TGGATTTCAATGTATCTAAAATTAAATATGATTTTTCGATCAAGGCTGCTCCGTAATTCACTCTTCAAAAATCTATTTTCCTACAAAATTAACCCAAGGAGTGAAATACACACACATGCACTAAAACACATAAAAACACATAAAAATAATATTAATGCACACAAAATAGACATAAAAATAACATGAAATAATGCATACAAATTGCACTTATCAACACCCTCATACTTAAACCTTGCTCGCCCTCGAGCAAGACATGCAAAAACAAAATGCAAACAAAAACATAAGTAAGGACGATTCATAAATGTGCAAAGCCTCTGAGAAGTTTAATCACAAAACAAAAAACACAGACATGCTCTCAACTTTTCATAATACACCTTCGGTTTAACGTGAACGTGTGTGTGTGAAATGTCATTCCAGTTTCATACAACTTAGACCGAATTCGTTTCAAAACTGCTTAGCGACCTATGACAAATTAGTGCAAGTTTAACTCTTCAAGTGCTCATTCCTTCCAACGACCTCTAGACAAACCCACCTCCCTTGAGATAATGAATTACACACCTCCGGATTTTGCACCCGCTATTGCATTAGCCCCAATAATTACCCGCTGACTTAGCTATAACTGGCTAGGATACGAAAAATCATTCTATTTTTTCTTTCTAATCCCCTCGTCTATAGCCCGGATGGAGCATCAATCCCATTGAATCCGCATACTTAGCCTTAAATTTGATTTTTTTTTTTTTAGGATTTTAATCCTTTCAAGGCCCGGATGGAATTGTATATAAATTTTTCTAGGTGCGCCCAAGATCATAAGTGTAAACTAGAGCCTCATCAAAATTCATAGAACACAATCAAGATCCACAAACCACCTATTTTCGTTCAATGGTCAAACAGACAGAAACTTCATCAAATCTTTTGCTACAATTCATTGGTCTAACATTAGTGCTTAAAAATATTCACGGTTCAACCTACAGTTTCTCATGTCCAGTCAAGAGCAAAATTTTTTCAAAAATCCATTTTTTTCAAACTTCATCATCATAGGCTACCATGACTTATCCTACCCATGCAGGACAACACAAACAACAACAAAAACACACTATATGCAAACAGACATGAAACGAACTTTATGCAACACAAACACAAAACATAATGAAATAAACTAGTCTACCCCCCTATACTTATCCAAAGCATTGCCCTCAATGCTTCAGACAATGAACAGAATTCAAAACGAACAAAAACACAATGAAAACAAAAATAACACTCCCCTGGTTTTTGTTTCATTCTCTTCCTTCTTGATGGCATCAGCTGGGACAGTAGCATCAGTCTAGATATATCGGCAGGCATGACCAACTGGCATGGGAAAGAAAACAAAATCAAATAAAAACAAAATATAAAAAAAAAACAAAATAAAAACAAAAGCAAAAACACTGGGTTGCCTCCCAGTCAGCGCTAATAGTCTATAGCCCGACTATGCAGAAGCCACCATCAAAGAGCGGCTGCCGCCCATAGTAAAAATCATACGATTCTACGTATGGGTTTTGAATTTCTTCGCCCTCAAGCTTGGCGTGATATTTGCAGTTTAATCTTGTCGGTCCAACAGTACTCGGCATGAAATTTTTCCTTTGGAAAGAGACTCTGATTCTAGGCTGAAGCTCAAAGAGGATGTAATACTGTGGAGGTGGCGTCAATGGCAAAAAAGTATCTTCTAACGGTGTACATAAAACGACCACTGACGAGGTAAAATCTCTCTCCTTGTATGGTTCTTCCTCCTCCACTATCATGTTTGGCTCATCCTCACAAGAAGATTCCTCAAAAATGATTTCTTCATGCTCTGGCTCAGTTACTTCACTCAATTGGCAGATATCCAAAATTGGTTCTCTAATAAGCGCAATCTGTTCATCCAAAAGACTTATGCGGCTTTCTAAAAATTGATTTGACTCTGTCTGCTGTCGCACAAGATTTTCCAACTGAGCCACATAATCTTCGGAACGCCCTATGCAGTCTTCTTGATGCTCCGGTGGCTGGTTCGCAAAATTTTTAGAGTTGATATCTAGAGGATATTGGTGACTCCAACCCTGCAGTGAAGGATCACAATGCCAATGGTAGTCAAAATCTGCCATATCATTTAACAAGTGCATCGCACTGTCTTCATCTCTTCTAAACAATTGACTGCCAGTGGCCAACGCTCCATAATCCACCCAACTTCTTGTAATCTCATCCAAACCACCATAAAAAAATTGAGTGAGGGTGTAGCTCGAAAATTTATGGCATCGAAATCTGTTCGCCAAATCATTGAATCTCCCCCAAACAGCATAGAATGGCTCCAAGTATTGCTGGCCAAATCTTGTGAACACCTGATGATGATCCATCTCCAAGTACCTCACAAGCAAAAGAAAAGAAAAAAAATCAAAATTAAAATAAAATAAAAAAAACAAAAAGATAGAAATAAAAAAAAATGTCTAGCCTCAAGAAAATAATCTATCATAATATCAACTAAACAGTCCCCGGCAACGGCGCCAAAAACTTGACCGGCTAAATCGGTTTGATAAAAATCTACTGGCAAGCGCACCAGGTCAAGTAATAGTAAAGTGGGCAGAGAGTCCAAGTATCGATCCCGCAGGAACTGGAGTCAATTCTCAAGAATTAATTATTTTACTTAATCTAGGCAAAATAATAGAAAATATTTTGAATTAAATAAAATAAGAATATAAAATAAAAACTGCTTAAGAAATACGAAAAAAAATAACTAAAGATAAAAATAATTAAGACAAAGACAACCAAGACACACGTAGGTACCGAACAAATTTGTAACATGTAGTCGATTCAGGACTCAGATTTAATCTTAATTCACGGGAATTCTCCTAATTTGTTCAAAGGTCTATTTCTAGAACAATCAAACCTATTCAAATATTGATGAACTAATCTTTCGTAATTCTAATCAAATTTGAATGCATTAAATATTTGTGAAAATTCAGTTTACACCTAAACCACACACTGAAACCGAATTCTATTTCTAGTCGGTTTTACAATATGTTAATTATCAGAGTGATCAAAATTAAAACCTCCTCTGTCGATTTGGAATTGATTAACATGCAAGCAAACAGTTGATCAGACTATTCACAAGATAAATATAAATCTGACAATCAATAAAATAAAATCAACTCTAAAAAATCCCAAACAAACATCCAAGTTTTCTACATGAGTTTGTTCGGCCCAATCACGCCGTCTTGGTTGAAAATAAACTACTCAATAATTAAAAACAATAATTCAAAAATAAAAATAAAAAGAAGAAAAGAAAGAAGAAATCTTCTCTCCCAAGCCTTGTAGCCGCCTCCTCTTGCGTTGTCTGCGCTCTGGAGCTTCCGAAACCCTCAAAAATATGTTATATCTTCTATATATATGGTCCGGGACGCCTATCAGTTAATTTCCTCTCAAAATAAGGATTTTTCGGAACACATATGACCCCCGAACACGCGCGCGCGCGCGGCATAGGCCTCGCACGCGCGCAGCACATAAAAACAGAAGGCTGTACGTTGAACTCGCGCGCGCGCAGTACAAAAAATCTGCACCGAGCGACAATTTTCAAAAATTCATATCTCGAGATCTAGCCGTCGGATTGAGCTGAAATTTGGACAGAATCTTCAAAACATCTTTAACTTTAATCTGAATGGTGAAGATTGGATTTCAATGTATCTAAAATTAAATATGATTTTTCGATCAAGGCTGCTCCGTAATTCACTCTTCAAAAATCTATTTTCCTACAAAATTAACCCAAGGAGTGAAATACACACACATGCACTAAAACACATAAAAACACATAAAAATAATATTAATGCACACAAAATAGACATAAAAATAACATGAAATAATGCATACAAAATGCACTTATCAATAAACAAGACAACAACTTATTATCAGCAAATCTTGGTACAAGTAGCTATAACATAATCATGTTTATGACATTCAACACTTTCATTGACAGCACACTCAAACCATCTAAACTTGGATCATCACGCTATTCTTCTTATCCCTTATTCTTCAAGTTCGCTTTTGCCCGGTTCCACTCCCGCCTATTGCCATGACACATACAACACAACAATAGCCGGATAACTCCGGTGAGAAATAGATTTCCCAGTAAAAGCAACTAAACATGCATATAAAACATATATCAAACTCATGATATAAATAAAGACAATGAATGTTTTAAAACAAGGTTCATCTCTTATCTCGTCGGTTGGGATCCCGAGAAGAAGATATCATAGCTAAACCACCGACACACCCAATCGAGGTGAGGCTACTTATCTTACTTCTCTAGACTTTGAAGCCACTACATATGCATTTCAGACGCTAGGCTATGTCAACCACCCAGGCCATACATATATAATCCCTCAAATCGTCTATTCGAACGTTTCCGTTCATTTCAAAATCAAAGAATAAGTCTTTCAAGATGAATGCAATATATATCATCACAAGAGCATTCATTAACATCTAATACTTATTCAATAAATCATAGAAGAGCATAGAAAAGCAATTAAGAAAATAAGTATGTGATTTAGGGAACTCGATACAAACTATCTCGAGTTATAATCCCATTCAAGTAGTAGTCTACTTTTACCTTTCAAATGTGAGGGTTATGGTGTCTTCAAGCTTGTCAAAATCTGTACAAGTATAACCATAAGCCTAATCCAAAATCTACTCAATTTTCAACTCAAACGTCAAGGCAAAACGCTACCAACCTTGTGCTTTCTTCTATCGGTTTTGAAGTCAAGATTATCAAGTCGATGCGTCTTGTTTATAAGATGAAACCACAACATAATTGCCAAAGAACATCAGCTTAAGCTCATCTCAATATCAGCCCAAACATAAGATAGCAAAACACTTCAAATCAAAAGTTCGTCGGCATATCGGTATAAACTCGGCAATCCCGAATGCAACTATAACAATATCAGTTGTATAAGCTTCAAAACCAACATAATCCTCAACATATCAGCAGGTATATAAATCAAATCATAGCTGGAAAATCATAAGAACATGATACAACAATCATTCCTCAACCCAACTTCAATAAAACAAGTTTAGAAGCTCATCAACCTCAACTCACAACACAAATCTGATAACTACCATTTCCGAATTCTCAAACCCTGATGAATTAAGAGAAAACTTACATCAAATCGAAGGTCTTCTTGCAAGGATTCCAGAACATCTTTCGGAATAAAAAACGGATACCCGGATCAAAAGATATCTCAATTTGAAGATGAAGAAAATGGTGAAGCTATTCCTTGATCGTTCTCTCGGTTTCTTTTTTTTTTCTGATGAAATATGTGAATCACACGTCCATGCTGAGTATTCACTTCCAAATTCTGATAACTTCAATAATAATTGCACTTTAGCCCCTCAACTATTCAAAAATTGCAATTTCGTCCTTAGCTTCTCATTTCATTCAATTTCAATCCTAATCAATTTAAGAATATTAGAATTTAAATCAAAACTCCAAATATTCCCAAATTAATTATTCTCGAATTAAAATTAAATAATTCCGGGCGTTACAATTCTCCCCCACTAAGACACGATTTCGTCCTCGAAATCTCAAGTAGTATCAACAGATCATATAATAGAAAGAACAGAAAGACTAAAGGAGACTCACATCATTGAAACATCTCTGGAAATCGTTGTCGCATATCTGATTCTGTCTCCCAAGTAGCTTCTTCAATACCATGATGACTCCACTGAACTTTCACAAGCGGAATAGTCTTCGTTCGAAGTTGCTTCTCCTTACGATCAAGAATCTGAATTGGCTTTTCGAAATAACTCAAAGTCTCGTCGAGTTCAGCCTCATCAGATTGAAGTACATGAGATTCATCAGCAAGATATTTTTGAAGCATCGATACATGAAATACATCATGTATTCCAGATAAAGCCGGAGGAAGAGCTATTCGATAGGCAAGATTGCCTATTTTCTCCAGAATTTCATACGGACCAATGTAGCGTGGAGACAATTTCCCTCGCTTGCCAAATCGTACGGTGCCTCTGAATGGAGAAATCTTCAGAAATACATGATCCCCCTGTTCAAAAGACAAAGGTCGACGTCGAATATTGGCATACTTCGCTTGTCTGTCCTGAGCTGTATTCATTCTTTTCTGAATAAGCTTCACCTGTTCTGTCATATCTCAAATCATGTCAGGTCCAACCTCAGGTACTTCAGAGATAAATGTATGGGATGCACCTGTATCTATCAATACATAGGCAGGATAACCATAAAGAGAGCAGTTACCTGCAATAACATCATCCGGTGCTCCTTGTGCCTGTTCCTCTGTCAATGCAAAGACATGAGCCTGTTGTCTCGAAGGCTGGCTACCTGTCTGACTTCCTCCTGGCCTTGGTTGTTGCTGTTGGTGTGGTGGTTGGAAGGAATGGACAGATGAGGCTTGCCTGCCAGGTTGAGCCACTGATCGTGATGACTCTGTACCTCGTGACTGTCCGGAACCTCTCTGAGGACACACTCTCGCAAAATCTCCTGGCTGATGGCATATATGGCAATTCCCAAATACGCCTCGGCACTGATCAGTCGGATGACTTCCACCACAACTATTACAAACCATGCCAGACTTCGGTTTTGACCCACTCAAACTCGAAGAACTGCTCCCAGATATCTTAAAGTGCTTTCCTCGAGCTTGCCAAAATTTCTTCTTGCCACTGCTACTGCCACCACTTTCAAACCGAGGAGGTTGTTGTGAGATTGAAGCTGCAGATTGTGGTTGTCTCGGAGGTTGAACAGAATACAAAGCTCCTCGCTGTTGTATCAAACCAGCTTCTGCTCCTTTGGCACTGTTCAAGGCATCAGCAAATGTATTTGGTCGCCTTGTGTTCACCAAAGTAAATACCTCTGGATTCAGTCCATTAATGAACTGATCAGCCATAGCCTCATCACTGTCAACAACGTGTGGAGCAAAACGTAGCAATGTAGAGAATTTTGCAACATAATCTTCAATATTCAAATTTCCCTGCTTCAAATTATCAAACTCTGCACCCTTATCTTTGCGGTAAGACACCAGAAAGAATCGTTGATAGAATTCAGTTTTGAAGACTGTCCAGGTGAGTACTGTTCCTCTACGCTCCAGAGCCTTCTTAGTCGTGAACCACCAGCTCTTCGCAACCTCATGCAGTTGGTGCCCAATCAGTCTGACTCTCCGCTCATCACCATAGTCAAGTGAATCAAACACCATCTCCATATCATCAAGCCATCCTTCACATTCGACTGCATTCTCAGTACTTTTCAGTGTAGGCGGATGGTATGATTGAAAACGTTTGAGCAGTGTTTCTATCGGAGTAGCTGACATATCAGTCATATCTCGAGAAGTACTTCCCTGTTCATTACTCGGAATTGCAGTAACTTGAGGCACTGTCGGAGGTACCACTGTTTGTTCAGGAAGAGGATGCACTGTCTTCTCTGGCCTAGGAGTAAGAACCTGTGGTCTGAGAGGAGGTCGGCCTGGTCATCGAGACATATCTGATTATCAACAGGGTTAGGATACCAGAATCATCAAATCTATTTCAGTCCTCCTCTGATCATCTTACCTCTGATCAAGACTCGGTTCTGATTCACTCGTAAATAAATAATCGAGGTATTCAGATAGCACATGCTTCCAATCAACTCAGATAATCAGGTAGCATGTCGTAAACAACAGATCACATGCTTGTATCATGTCAGATAGTGCAATAAGCATGCATCTTTAATCATTATCAATCAGACTTTCAAATAAAATAAATACAACATCATGTAATAAAATACTTGAAAGTAAAATATGCTAGCATTTATACCATGTAAGTCAAGCATGTAATAAATCATAGCATAATAAACAAGTAAGGAAGAAGACTCGATCTACCCCACTCGCTATCTATCTTAGTCCAGAACTTTCTTGCTCTGATACCACCTGTTGTGACGACCCGAGTTCTAATCTCTCATTTAATCAAATCATCATAAGTAATAGTCAAGGAATCAAAGACTAAACAAAGTAAAAAAAAAAAATTTTTTTTTTTTTTTGACAAATGAGCACCTCGCTCGATCGGTGAAAATCCACCGATCGAGCGAGCCCCTCCGCTCAACTCTCGGGTGCAAAAAAATGGTGGCCTCGCTCAATCTGCAACAATTCACCGATCGAGCGAGCCACAATCTTCAAGTTTTCTGTCCCTAAAATAATGGCCTCGCTCGATCCTGATAATTCACCGATCGAGCGAGAGCATTTTCCAGAAAAATAACAGAAGAACTTTTGCTGTCAAAAATGAGTTCCTTCATGCATTTTTCATCCAATATCAACTCATACAAAACCTATTCAAATATCATAAGCCAACATGCATTCTCACATGATAAAGTTGATAGAATTGAATCATCACAATGCCTTAAAATCATCTCAATATAAACACATGAACCATAGAAGATTCATTATGATAGTAAAAACATTAAGCTACAACAACATGTTGTCTCAAGGATTTACACATCTTTCCAAATCCTATATACATAAACAAGACAACAACTTATTATCAGCAAATCTTGGTACAAGTAGCTATAACATAATCATGTTTATGACATTCAACACTTTCATTGACAGCTCACTCAAACCATCTAAACTCGGATCATCACGCTATTCTTCTTATCCCTTATTCTTCAAGTTCGCTTTTGCCCGGTTCCACTCCCGCCTATTGCCATGACACATACAACACAACAATAGGCGGATAACTCCGGTGAGAAATAGATTTCCCAGTAAAAGAAACTAAACATGCATATAAAACATATATCAAACTCATGATATAAATAAAGACAATGCATGTTTTAAAACAAGGTTCATCTCTTATCTCGTCGATTGGGATCCCGAGAAGAAGATATCATAGCTAAACCACCGACACACCCAATCGAGGTGAGGCTACTTATCTTACTTCTCTAGACTTTGAAGCCACTACATATGCATTTCAGACGCTAGGCTACGTCAACCACCCAGGTCATACATATATTATCCCTCAAATCGTCTATTCGAACGTTTCCGTTCATTTCAAAATCAAAGAATAATTATTTCAAGATGAATGCAATATATATCATCACAAGAGCATTCATTAACATCTAATACTTATTCAATACATCATAGAAGAGCATAGAAAAGCAATTAAGCAAATAAGTATGTGATTTAGGAAACTCGATACAAACCATCTCGAGTTATAATCCCATTCAAGTAGTAGTCAACTTTTACCTTTCAAATGTGAGGGTTATGGTGTCTTCAAGCTTGTCAAAATCTGTACAAGTATCAACCATAAGCCTAATCCAAAATCTGCTCAATTTTCAACTCAAACGTCAAGGCTACCAACCTTGTGCTTTCTTCTATCGGTTTCGAAATCAAGATTATCAAGTCGATGTGTCCTGTTTATAAGCTGAAACCACAACATAATTGCCAAAGAACATCATCTTAAGCTCATCTCAATATCAGCCCAAACATAAGATAGCAAAAAAATTCAAATCAAAAGTTCGTCGGCATATCGGTATAAACTCGGCAATCCCAAATGCAACTATAACAATATCAGTTGTATAAGCTTCAAAACCAACATAATCCTCAACATATCAGCAGGTATATAAATCAAATCATAGCTGGGAAATCATAAGAACATGATACAACAATCATTCCTCAACCCAACTTCAATAAAACAAGTTTAGAAGCTCATCAACCTCAACTCACAACACAAATTTGATAACTACCATTTCCGAATTCTCAAACCCTGATGAATTAAGAGAAAACTTACATCAAATTGAAGGTCTTCTTGCAAGAATTCCAGAACATCTTTTGGAATCAAAAACGGATACCCGGATCAAAAGATATCTCAATTTGAAGATGAAGAAAATGGTGAAGCTATTCCTTGATCCTTCTCTCGGTTTCTTTTTTTTTTTGATGAAATTTGTGAATCACACGTGCATGCTGAGTATTCACTTCCAAATTTTGATAACTTCAATAATAATTGCACTTTAGCCCCTCAACTATTCAAAAATTGCAATTTAGTCCTCAGCTTCTCATTTCATTCATTTTCAATCCTAATCAATTTAAGAATATTAGAATTTAAATCAAAACTCCAAATATTCCAAAATTAATTATTCTCGGATTAAAATTAAATAATTCCGGGCGTTACATCTCTCTTCTTAAAGTTTCTTACAATCTAGTTCATACAAGACGTATGAAAACTATCAGAAACTAAGAAACATAAAATCAGAAACAAAATAATCCTTATGGCTAATAACTAAACAAGCAAGGCGTAAGGAGGATAAGGTTGGAAACCAACCATTGAATATTCATGGCTAGAGTAAACCTGGAGATCCATAGAGCAAGTACCAGTTGATCAAGTGATCGTTAAGGGAAAGCAAGGATTTTTCCTCTGCTCAAAACCAAGATTCATTCAAACAAGGTAACCTTCCTAAACCTCCTGCAGCCCTTAATTCAAAGAAATAGTCAAAATACATTAATCATGTCATCATCCTTTATAAGAAATGGTAGATTAATAATAAAAAACTGGTTCCAAATAGAAGATGATCATGAATATGATACATTTCATGAATATCGTTTAAATACTTCTGATTTAACCATATTTGAATCAATTTATCAACTAAAGTTTGTATTAATAACCCATGAATGGAACCAAACTAATATGAAAACATTTATCTGTTATAAATGAATCAGATCTGTAAATCAATGAATCAGATCTGTAAATCCATGAATAAGAAAATTCATAAGAATTTTAAGAATTTAATCAGATCTGTAAATCCATGAATAAGAGAATTCATAAGAATTTTAAGAATTCCGCAACCTGGTATCAGAGCTTAAATAAAGCAGATTATTAATGCCTAGATTAACTTTAGATATTGAGATTAAAAATTTATTTGATAAAATAATCTTACTAAAAGATTTACGTCAAATAGATCAATTATGGAATAAAATAAAAGATCTCCAAACCTTTTATTTCAAAAATCATAAAAAAGAACATTTTTCAAGCAACTGGAAAATGATAATTCAAATTTCTGAAAACGATGAAATTGAAGACATAACAATATGTTATGAATAAGAACAAACTTTGTTATCGAAATTCGATCAACAAAAACAAAATAATAAAAATAACAATTTTTACTAAATGGAAAATGTATGAAAATACAAAAATGAATATCTTTAATTTATATTCTCAAAATATAAATTTTGATATAAAAAATTGTGAAAACAATTTGAAACATCTTAAAAATTATCAATCTTCAATTGATAATTTCGAAGATTTTCAGAATTTATTAGAACAGATAGATTTAACAAAAAGGCTTTTAATAGCCTTAAGAAAATTAAGAAGTTCTATCATCTGTTAAAATGACAGAAGTAACAATTCCAAATCAAAACAGTCAGATCGATGAATCTGAAGAAAACCAAGAGTATAATTTGAATATTATATTCAATCAAAGTAAGTTTGCTGAAATACAGAAAACAGGGTTTTCTAATTCAAAAACAAATCTAATAGACCAACCAGGAATACCAAGTAAGAATTCAAATTTTATTAATCCCAGAAAAAAATTAATTTATTATTCGATTCGTACAAAAGAACGATCTTATAAAATAAATAACGAATCAAGGTCTAATACTCTGAAGTTATTAACAACTCAAGATATTAATACCATCATGGCAAAAGACAGTGAAAAAGAACGATCTGAACTGAAATATGTTCATATCGGAGGAATTGAAATAATAATATCAGCTCACTACCAAGAAGGAATAGATACACCAATTGAAATAACAGTTCGTGACAAAAGAATACGTAATTTCGAGGATTCTATCCTTGGAAAAATTGAAGGAAATTTATGTTACAAAAAGATGAAATTTTGTATTTATCCACAATACAATATATCTCTTTTTGATAAAAACATAAATGACGTTTTAACATTAGATTATTACTTTTATAGAAATAATCTTATGTTAACAGAAAACCATCCGATCAATATAAACTATGTTGTCGGTTTAGCAATAAGTAATAATTCTCAAACAGGAATAATTTCAACAAAACCAACTATATATTTCTGTTGAAAGAATGTTACAAGAATTGAACACCCTCGAAAAGCATTTATTGAAGAAATAAATCCCTATAAAAGATGGAGTTTAGATGACCTCCAAATCACAAAACAGTCTGTACCAAGAAGATCATTATCATTTTCTAGAAATGATGAAGATATTCTTGATAAGATTGGAACCATGAATCAAAATACTCTTAAAATTAAACAAGCTATTGTTAATGAGTCAACCTCATCGCAATGACGCCCTTAATAAAATTAAAAAAAGATCTAAGAGATTTAGAAAATAATATTAATAAGATCAATCTATCAATACAAGAATTAGAGAAGAATTTCAAAGAATATATTGATTTAGCAACGACTAGATTAATAATTGAACAAGAAAGACATAGTAATGAAATATTAAACTATCTTAAGGAAGTTCTTCCAATAGATAAAGGAAAAAGAAAAAATGGAAGAAGAACCACCATTCAAAATTGAATCATGGTATAAAAATCCCCTTAGTTATGGCAAACATAAGTATGGAGATGTTTATTGAAACCGACTCATCTGATTTTGAACAAATAGGAGTAAATACAGAAGAATTATATCATTCACATCAGGACTAAGAACAATACAGAAATATGGATATTTCAGAATCAGAATCTGAAGATGATTCTAGACCACGATTAAATCTACGAACGAATGTAGAAGGTAGTGGTGGAAGAGATGATGAAGAATTTAAATATAACATAGACCAATACTCTGGATCTTATAAAGATGTTAGAGATATTCTTAGAGAATCAAAAACATCAGGATTTGTGAAATAGAATATCTTAGATTTAGGTTTTTCAACAGCCAAAGAAAGAAAATCAAAGATAGATCATTGGGCAAATGAACTATCAGTACAAATTCAATTAACACTACAACAAATATGCTAATTAACAACACTAAAAAGACAACGGTTTTATACACAAACTGTTGTCTTTTGGCCTTTAACAATGGTTTTTACAAAAACCGTTGTCGTTGACCGTATTTTTAATAAAAATGACAACGGTTTTTAAAAATCCGTTGTCTTATATTGTTCAAAGACAACGGTTTTTAAAAACCGTTGTCAATGAGCGGGTTTTTTATGATCTACGACAACGGTTTTAATTAACCATTGTCTATGAGAGTTTTTTTGAAGGTCTAAGACAACAGATTTTGTAATCTGTTGTCGTTGTTATTTATTTATTTATTTATTTATTTTTAATATTTTAAAAAATATAATACTATTTTAAAAAATATAATACATATAATAACCCATAGTACTACACGTCTGCCTTAAGAAGAAACGAGAGAAACCCAATCCCTAGCCAAACCCTTCGCCCCCTTCAACCCAGCTCACCTCTGGCGCCGATCGATCGCCGAAAAATGGTTGTCCGACCTCTTTGCATCTAGCCCAAGCCTTGGCAACGCTAATCGTGACTTCAATCGTGAGTTTAAAGCTTGGATCGGAGCTTCATTGTCGCGACTTTCACTGTGTAAGTTTCGTTGCTTTCTTCTCTTGCTTCGGGCTCATGCTTCATGGTATTTTTAGTAGATGTTGAGGGTCTAGATTTATTTTTGTTTGGGTTTTCGGTGAATGTCGAGAAAAGGGTGAAAAACAAGACTGTGTTTTGTGTTTTTTTTTTCGGGTTCTTTCATTAGCTCATCTGTTTGGGATTTTTTATTTTTTTTTGGTTCCTTCTTGTTTGGGCACCTCCGAATGTCGAAATGTTCGTAGCATAGACGAAGCACATAATATTTGTTCTTTACTCTCATTGAAAATAAGCCAAAAAACTCAGATAAAGAAGCGACACTGAGAATGAGATGTAGTTGTCGTTTATGATTCTCTAGGGTTTCCAAATATTTCCCCGAGGCAGTCACGATTTCAATCTACCGTGAGCATTTTCTGAATTTTGTGTGATGAAATGAAATAATTTTAATACGGATTTCTTGCATAACTGTTTTTGATTTGTTTTGTTAGCAGGAATTTACAGCGAATCGAGCTACCTCGTTGAGTATATCTACGATAAAGCTGAATCTTTATGTAAGTATGAATATGCCTATTTGTAAAAGGTTTAAATAGAGCTACCACCCAACTACCAATTTCAGAGATTCATTGCCTTATCTACAATAATAATTGATCAAGTTTTATAGAATCTGGCATTCTACACAGCAGTTAATGCTTGTACTGCATTTGCAAAAGAAATTTTACCTTCTGGAGTTGCAATTTGATTCTTAGAAATATGTCGTTGGGTGTTTATAGGCAATAAGAATCTTTCTTCTTGTTGTAACTCTATTTAATCTTTTGCAAATAGGCATACTCATAACTTATAGTGACTTAAAGCAATGGTAGTTCTATTTATACCTTTTTCAAGGGAGTTTCTTCTCTTCGTGGATGAGTTTGTAGAGAATTCTGTCACGCAGGTGATGCACACCGTCTTCCACAATTGGTTCCTGATCAAGTCCTAAAGCTGAAGCAGCTGACTGTGCTTACTTTGGCTGAGTTAAACAAGGTAGGATCCATGAAATTTTTTTGGGTGTGCTTGAGTGACCATAAACGATGCTGGAGATTTTGTTGTCATTTGATATGTCCATTGTTTTGTCATGGTGGAGACTTTACTCTTTAAGTTGATAAGACTGTACGAAATAAAGGTGGCTTATTGGTTTTTATTTTGGTATATTAAATTAAAAAGTTTTTGCTGTCAAATTTAAATAATATTCTCTTTTATATATTAAATTTAGAATTTTTTGCTGTCAAATTTAAACAATATACTCTTTTATATTTAGATTTTGGCAAGTCTTGTTTGAATTCGTTTAATTTGATTTTTTTTCCTTTTTGTTAAATATCTATGCTAGTGAGGATATATGTATGTGCATGGGCCTCTGTATGCCTTTCCTTGGTTAGAAAATCCTGTTTTCTTGATGAATCCATGGCCAAAGGCTTGTAATTTTCCGATGACTTGAATCCTTTGTCTTTTTCCCCATTCTTATTTATATGATATTTTTTTAATTCTGTTGTGTGACATTGGATGTGTTTTTGTGTTCATAAATGATTCTTTTGATTCCTGCCAAAGTTTAGAAAGAATCCAGACTGCTTAATGGAGAACCTATTTGGAAAAATTCCCTTTTCTTCTTTTGGTAGTACCCTGGAATTTATACGTGTTTAGGTTATGGTCATGGACATATACATTTTCTGCTGTTTTTATTGATGACTATCGGGTTTCAACTGATCTGGTTTGACCCTATTTATTTTACTTTATCTTGTTTGGATACTTTTTTTTTTAAACATAATATCGAGAATTTTTATATTAGCTGGCAGTGTTTAGGGGGTATCTTATGACATTGCCATTCCTTTATGGAGGAGACAGTTTGGTCTATAGCAAGTATTCTGTCTGTTGAATGGTGTACTAGTGGATTTTGTTACGAGAATGAAGTATTTTTTTTTAATGATGTGAGTTTTGTAAGAAAATGGATGTGTGGGAAAAACTAAATTTTAAAATGAGTTTATTGTGTGAACACTCCAGTGATGTTTATTTTCCATTTGTTGTAAATGTTAGAGCTTAGAGGAAAACCCACTGAAGCTATACGAGGTGGAAGGTATTTATCAGTGCCTAGATTTTAATACTGTTGTGACTTCTTTGGCCTGAGCCTGATATCATTGCACATGGTTCAAGTGTCAAACAGGTTAGCTTTTACGATGATGATGTTTGCTATTGGCAAAATTGGCGTAATCGTTCTGCTGCTGCTGAAGCTCCATCAGCTATCAATAATCTAACTTCAGCTTTCAATTCCCCTGCACCATCCACAAAAAGACGTCATTTTCTTGTCATATGCTGTGAGAACAAAGCTATTTTTCTAGATTTGGTGACAATGCGTGGCCGTGATGTGCCAAAGCAAGATTTAGATAACAGATCTCTTCTATGGTATGTGTTGAATCTTTATGTTTCTAAGATATGTTCTGATTTTTACATTTGATGGTTTGCTAGCTGTCATTAACAAATCATTTATATTTTGAATGCAACAGTACTCAAGGTATCCATGAAAGAAAAAGGTGGAAATATTTGCATAAAATAGCGATTATTTCCAGCTGTGTTAGATAACTTCTCTGTGTGTTTTCTTGGCCATAATGGTGCGTGTTCTAAATTGATACAGGATTATTTCCAGCTGTGTTAGATAACTTCAGTGCCAATGTCTCTGTGGATGGGAACTGATCTGTGAATCTTGCCTGTGGTATACTGCTGGTAAGACAATCCTCTTCTTTATTTCTTATTTTTGATTTTTGAAATATGATGATGTTAGATAAAAAAATTGTATCTGAAAACTAAGAAGACGAGAGAATTGAGCTATAACGTGGCATTAGAACCTTGATGGCTGTGGTCTTATTTTGTGGGACAAGTTTGGAAACATGATTTGAATGAAAATGAAAGAGGCGTAGGGACATGAATTGAAATGGTGTTTCAAGAATCTTTAATGCTTTTCGTCGCTCCAACACATGCAAGATATATAAAACCCAAAAAGTGACAGCGAAGATTCATTTGTCCAGAGCTTTTTTGCAACTGATAATTTATTCACCCCGGCCCGATAATTGTCCTCCCAATTATATATTCCAGATCAGAGTTGTACGAATCTCATAAATCTTGAAAGCAATTTTCCTATGGTTTCACAGTGAGACTGGGTTAATTACATTGTATGGGATATTTTTTATTTTTTTGAATCACATATTAAAAAATTAAATTAAATTAAATTGAAACTTAATTGTTAAATTAAATTTATGTATTTTTAATTAATTAAAATACGCCTAAACTGAAAAAAACAAAATTATTATTATATTAGCATCATCAAATAAAATATAACTAAAATAAAGTGATTTTTAATGTCCAGAAATGATATTTTCATAGAAATATTTAAGCTGAATGTTCCTATTTTGTTCATTAAATTGACAAATAGCATTCCTCATCTCAAAATAACAATCTTCTCAACCAAATAAGAAGTAATGATAAATTTTTATGAGAATTAATGTTTTGTACTGTTTTCTTTGCCATTGAATTCTTTTCACAATTTTTCATTATGTTTCTGGTTGAATATCAAATCATAAAATTTATTTTTCTGAGAAATTCGCTCCTTTTCACTCAAATATTGCAGCTTAGTAGAATCAGTTCTTTCCTTAATTTTCCAGACTCCGTTGATTGGTGGATTAGATCAATATTTAAGGATTTTATTATAAAGATTAGAAAATTAGTGTTAACTGGTATATTTCTTCAACAAACTAGAATGATAAAACATTGATTAATTTTTTTTAAGTTTTGAAGGATTAGACTCAGTGCTGGTTGCTTATTTGTATGAGTAATGGACAAAGCTTGGATGTCAAAGAACAGATTATCACATGAATATGAGGCTGGGGTAGAATCTTTTATGCAATTTGCAATGCAAAATGCCAACGATCCAAATGAAATACCTTGCCCCTGCACAAGATGTGGTAATCTACAGATGAAAGATGTTCGCACTATAAGGGCACATTTGTGTTGTAATGGCATGGATTTAACATATCATACATGGATTTGGCACGGGGAAAGATCTACGGTCAAGAACCCAATGAATGATAGTGATCAAGTAGGACCAGATGAACACAAATATTTTACCAAGGAAACTATAGATATGGTACATGATGCATATGATAGCTATGCTGAGAATCCAAGCCAATTTCATAAGATACTTGAAGATGCCGAGAAACCTTTATACTCTGGATGCACAAAATTTACAAAGTTAACAGCACTTGTGAAATTATTTAATTTGAAAGCAAAATATAGTTGGAGCGATAAAAGTTTCACTGACTTGCTTAGTTTGTTAGGAGAAATGCTTCCTGATCACAATGAATTGCCTTTATCCTACTATGATGCAAAGAAAAGCTTCAGTGCATTAGGAATGAATTATGTGAAAATACATGCTTGCCCTAATGATTGTATCTTGTACCGAAAAGAGTTTGAGGACTTGTCCAATTGTCCTATTTGCGGTATGCTTAGGTGGAAGTTGGGTAATAATTCTGTGGTGAATGAAGGTATTCCTGCAAAGGTTCTTTGGTACTTCCCACCTATTCCAAGATTTCAAAGATTATTTCGGAACAAAGAGGTGTCTAAAGAGTTAACTTGGCATGCTGATAAAAGAATTTGTGATGGATACTTGCGTCATCCAGCTGATTCGCCGGCTTGGAAAGTAGTGGATCACAAATGGCCGGATTTTGCATCGGAGTCAAGAAATCTTAGATTGGCCATATCAGCAGATGGGATCAATCCCCATAGTTTGATGAGTTCTGCATATAGCTGTTGGCCAGTTGTGATGATCACTTACAACCTTCCTCCATGGTTGTGTATGAATAGAAAATTTATGATGCTGACTTTATTGATTTCTGGACCCAAACAACCTGGAAATGATATTGAAGTTTATTTAGCACCTCTAGTTGATGACTTAAAATGCTTATGGGATATAGGTGTTGATGCATATGATGCATATCGGAAAGAATATTTCTCGCTCAGAGCTGTCTTACTATGGACAATCAATGATTTTCCTGCTTATGGGAACATGTCAGGTTGTGTTGTGAAAGGATATCAAGCATGCCCTATCTGTGGGGAAGAAACATATTCGACCAGGTTGAAGCATAGTAGAAAAATGTCATATACAGGTCATCGAAGGTTTCTTCCTAGAAATCATCCTAATCGAAGGCAAAAAAAAGCTTTTAATGGGAAACAAGAGTTTAACCCCGCACCAAAACCATTAACTGGGCTTGAAGTGTTGGAAAGAGTTGATAAGATTAACTATCGTTCGGGAAAAATGAGTGGGAAGCTTAAGCGCAAGGAGTTGGAAACAAAATCATGCTGGAAAAGAAAATCTATATTCTTTGAACTAGAGTATTGGAAACTTCTACATGTTCGACATGTGCTTGATGTGATGCACATTGAAAAAAATGTTTGTGAAATTCTTATTGGTACGATACTTAATGTTCCAGGAAAAACAAAGGATGGGGTAGCCGCTAGACTAGACCTTGTGGAGATGAATGTGAGGACTGATTTGGCACCAAAGATGGAGGAGAATAGAACTTTTTTGCCAGCAGCTTGTTATACACTAAGTAGGGCTGAGAAAAAAAAACTTTGCAATTCTTTGTTTGGAATGAAAGTCCCGACAGGTTACTCCTCTAATGTTAAAAATCTGGTGTCAATGAAGGACTTGAAACTTGTTGGCCTCAAGTCACATGACTACCACACTTTGATGCAACAATTGTTTCCAATCGCCATCCGCGATGTCTTGCCTAAACATGTTAGAGATACTATCATCCGGTTGTGTGGGTTCTTCAATGTTTTATGCAATAAAGTGATAGATGTCTCAAATTTGGATGGTCTGCAAAGAGAGATTGTTACCCTATTGTGTATGCTTGAAAAATATTTTCCACCATCGTTTTTCGATATAATGGTTCATTTAACTGTCCATCTTGTGCGGGAGGTAAAATTGTGTGGACCTGTTTGGTATAGGCAGATGTACCCATTTGAAAGATTCATGAAGATCTTGAAAGGCTATGTGCGAAATCGCAATCGACCTGAAGGGTGTATAGCCGAATGTTACGTTGCTGAAGAGGCTGTGGAATTTTGCTCCGACTACATGTCTAATGTTCATACAATTAGGATCCCAACAAGGCATCGCCAATTACAACTTACTAGGCCTTTATCTGGTGCCGTAGTGCACTCCACTAGCCTTGATGAGTTGCATCAAGTGCATCGCTATGTGTTGGAAAATGATGTTGACGTTGATCCATATATCGAGTAATTTCTCTAACTTATTAGTAATTTCTTTCAACTTTTTTGATCTATTGGTTAACATAAACACAATTATTTTTTTTATTAGGGAACACATGACATTTCTGAATGAAAAATTTCCCAATAAAGCTAATTCCAAAAAGTGGTTACAAGATGAGCACAACCGCGCATTTGCTAACTGGTTACGTGACCGTGTAAGTGTCATAAGCATTGAAATATAAGTTTTGAAGTTCGTGATAAAATTTATCACATTGTGAAATGTAGGTTGGAAGTGTTGTTGGTCATTCCACCTGTCAAATATCAGAAAGATTGAAGTGGATAGCCCGTGGACCTAGCAATCAAGTGTTAAAGTACTCTAGCTATCTGATTGATGGGGTAACTTATCATACAAAAGAGTGTGATGATACACGAGTTGTTCAAAACTCTGGAGTAAGCTTAATTGCAAAAACAATGCAAGTTGCCAGTGCAAAGGACAAACATCCAGTTGTGTCAGACATGATTTTTTTTGGAGTCATTCAAGAGATATGGGTACTCGATTACCACAAATATCAAGTTCCAATGTTTAAATGTAATTGGGTTGAGAATAATAACGGCATTAAAGTTGATGATCTTGGTTTTACGTTGGCGAACTTGAAAAGAGTTGGATTCAAATCTGACTCTTTTATCTTAGCCAGTCAAGCAAAGCAGGTGTTTTATATTGAAGATCCTCAAGATCCTACATGGCATGTTGTACTTACTACTCCTACCAAGGAGTACATTGAATTCATATCTGAGGATGTGTTGGAAAACTCTGTAATTCATTATCAATCTTTTACTAGAGGATTTCTACCAATGGAACCATTGGATGTTGATGAAAAAGATGAAAATGAACCACCATGCATTCGTGAAGATTGTGATGGAACTTGGGTTGACAATGCATAATGTAACCCACTGAAATCCTTTTTTTACTGTTTAGTATATAAATCTCGTTAATCTATTTTCTTTGTATTTTATCTTGAAATTTATAGTTCGTTTTCATTATCACTCTTTTTTTCGTTTGCAGGAACTGTCATTGGGGAAACTTGAGGTTTGATTTGGAATTGAATAATCTTCTAATTTCTGGCACTATGGAAGCTCGTGAACAGTTTCGTAAGGGTTATCACAATGGTAAAGCTGCTGAAAACAATGAGGCAGAACCAGTGGAATCTACTGAGACCGAGATGACAAGAAGTTCTAGAGGACGTACACGTTTGGATAAGGTCGTTAGGCAAAGGGTGCAGGGAGTTAGAAAGGATGTAATGTTCAATAAAATTGGACAGCCAATAGGAGAGTTTGCGGCTGAAATGCAGAGTTATATAGGAGTTCTCGCTCGAGAAAAGATTAAGATCAGTTACAAGACTTGGAAGCAAGTTCCAAGTGATGTTAAAGAATTAATATGGGAATCAGTTAATGTAAGTAAGAAGTATTTCACAGTTTAAATAAATTAAATGTTATGTATGGGTTGATATATATTTTTCTTTACAGCTAACATACAATATTAGCCCAAGCTGGAGGAAGGGCTGTTTGCATTCAGCGAATAGTAAGTGGCGGCAATACAAGGCGCATCTAACTGAGAAGTTCATTTTCTCGAAGCTTGATAAACCAGAGGAGTTGAAAGAACCGCCAAGTGGCTACGGTATTCCACGGGATGATTGGAGTTCCTTTGTAATCACTCGCATGTCCGTTGACTTCATTGTAAGATCGATTATTAATTAGTTCTTAAATACAATTTAACATGTCATTATTATATATACCGATACATTAACACATGTGGAGAATTATCTAGAACTTAAGTGCTGAGCAAAAGAAGAGAAGAATGCAGAACATATACCCACATCGGCTATCCCGTAAAGGTTATGCACAATTTGCTGATGAAATAGTAAGTATTTTTTTCCTAACCTATCTTCTATAACAATGTCAATCATTTGATATTTTTTATCTTGTTTGAAGGCAAGTGAATTATGTGATGATGATGATGTCAATCGGGCTCTTATTTGGAAGAAAGGACTGGTGAATAAGGAGGGTGAAGTTGAAGGAGATGATCTGAAAATGAAAATAGAAAAGATTGTATGTAATAAGTACATGATTCCAATAGTATTTATTCAACTAAACTGGTTTTTGGTAAAAAAAAATTTCTTGTGCTTGACAGGATGAATATGTGCAAAAAAAACGGGATGGTAAGTTGCACTTTGAAGGGTCAAAAAAGGATATCCTTTCAAATGTACTTGATTCAGAAGAGCATGGTGGACGTGTCAGGGGTGTTGGAGGTCATATAACTCCAACTTTCTACTTTAATGTTGGTACATTATGGAAGAGTCCTACTGGTGATGGCCACTTATTGATGCAACATAAAAAGGAGTTGTCAGAGGCAAAACTATTGATTTCAGAACAATCTACTCGCCTTGCAGATCAAGACGAATGCATAAAAAAGTTGGAAGAAATGTTCAAAAATGGTGCATGCGCCTCTGAGATTGAAGAGAAAGGTAGTTGCTCCGTAAAGTTACATCTCAGGAATGAAGACAAAATCAAAACAGAAAAGAGTGCCCCATATTATGAAACTTTCATTGATGATGACATTCAAATTCTGAGCAAAGGCGATTTCTTGCAGGTATTGCCTACGCTACTATTATTATGTAATTGAATGAATGTCACCCGGGAGTTGAATCATTTTATAACATGATGAAACTTTGTTTTATAGGGCAAGTTGGTTACGTTGACACTGGAATCTAATATTATAGTTGCATACGGTACAATTGTTCATGTCAATGGAGGTGGTAACTTACTTCATGGAGTTCCATTGCCCGTAAATTGTATGTGCATCGCCATTGATGAGGCTGTGGAGAAATCAGCACAGCTTCCATTCCCAATTCCAAATGAATGTGATACTATTGGTGATGCTGTAGGTTCTCACGTGGCTTGGCCTGTGCACTTGGTATTGATGCGGGATGAGGTAAATATGATATTATAGTTGGACTTAACTTGTCCAAAAAAATTTAGTGCACTGTACCTAACATATACATCTACATTTGCAATTTTTAGAAGCATGGAAAGAAGAAAAATGTGAAGAAAACAAGTAGTTCTGTTTTGGCATCGCATGTACTGAAGTCCTTGAATATGTTGCATTTTTTCTGCAAGCATGCTCTTGATGAGGAAAATAATATATCAATCAATTTAGATCATGATTTGTTTGACGAAGAATACGAACTACTTGTGCACCTTGAAGACATCATTCCCTTTTATGAGTTGGAGCCAGTATCTGCCAATTGTATGGTTGTTTACATTTGGTAGGTGTTCAATTAACATGAACTTTTATACCTTAATTTTTTTAGCATATACGTTGTACATACTTTAATTAATTCAGCATAATAACATTTTTCTGTTGATAATGGCAGGCATCTTTACAGAAAGATGAAAAGTGATAACAAGGTTGAGAAATATAGGTTCATGAATCCACACACCATCCAATTCATTCCATTTGTGACCAACCTTGACAGAAATGGTAAAATTGAACACTTCAATGAAAGAGCGACTGTTTTGGCAGATAGGTTGAGTGGTTCATCGAGAAATCAACTAGTTTTGGTGCTAGTTAATGTTGGGTAAGCAAATGTTATAATATCATATGAAATTGATTTTTGGAAAGTGTTTAGGGAAATGTATGCACTAATAATATATTGTTACGCATAGGTTTCATTGGATTCTCACTGTTATTGATCCTTACATAGAGATGGTTTATTTTTTGGATCCACTGAGTCATCGTAATCGTTATGAAGACTGGAAATATGTAGTGAATATGTGAGTACATATTTTTGTCTTTATCGAGGAGTTAATTATGTGATTCAACATTGATGTGTTAATATTATGTATGAAAGAGCTTGAAATTGTTTAATTCAAACAAAGAAAGGAAAGGCAGAAAACAGGCAATATGGGAAAACAGGGTCCTCGACAACCAGATGCAAAACAATGTGGTTATTATCTGATGAGATTTATGAAAGATATTATTGAAGGAAATGTTAACAGTGAAAAGCATTCACTGTTCGCTATAGTAAATCTTCTCAAATAATTGTCTTGTTATTTTTTTCCAAAGTCATTTACATTTATTTGTGTAATAATATAATTTATTTGTGGTTTGAAGTTCGTGAAAACAGAGTACTCAATGGAAGAAATTAATGAAGTTCGTTCCGAATGGGCGGAATGCGTACAAGATTATATTCATTACTAGGTACGTATATTTATGGACGAACAACGGAAATTTTACAGATAAGGTACTCTACCTATGACTGTCAGTGTGAATTAAGTATTCTTTTATGCTTATCAGATTTAAATCTCCAGCTGCATGTTTATGCCAAGACCTACAGGACCTGATGATTTTGTCGTTTGCATGTAGAATATTGGTGAGTCCACTTAGTTGCTATTTCTACTGGCCACTTAGTTGCTATTAGTCGTTTGTGCTCACATAATAAATATTGGTGAGTCCACTTAGTTGCTATTTCTACTGGCCAAGTCAAGGCTCCTTGTAGAATATTTTCCATTTGCATGCTGGGCATTATAGGTTTGTTGAATTATGAAGTGGTATAACAAGACGGTTGGCAGAGTATTCTTGTTTGTATGTCCAAGATTTCTTGGTTTAATATTTAAGTGTTTTGTTTAATTTGGTTATATGCAAGATTAATTTGGTTCAAATCTTGCATTTTTAAACAAAGTTTTGTTCAAAACTGGCCCTCTCAATGGAGGCCAGAGCTGTGGCTCTCTAACTGACAGTCCCCCTGTCTCCCCCTCTGAAATTGATGAATCCAAGGTCTTAAAAATTCTTTAATATTTTTTTTTATCTGTTTGTTCATTATAAAGTCATGGTTTGCATTTATTTACTCATCCCGTTGTAGTTTCTCTCTGTTTTCTGTGGGAGTTGAGATTCTTTTCCTTAAAAAGAAAAACAAAATTGTTTATTTTCTGGTATGGTCACAAAACAAAAGTTTCTGATGCTTCTGAGACAAAGGGACAGCATATTTCAGCTTTCTTTTTAATCAAAAAACATACTCCGAATATGTGAAAAGATCAACTCGTTCCAATATTTTCCTTATTATATACTCACCAAGAGTCCAAGACAGAAGAAGATTTTGCCATTTTGGGTCGCCTGTTTGGTAATTTGTGATCTCCTTGGATTTTTCGTTTCGTGTATTGTAAAAATATTGTTGAATTAACTGCAGATTAAAGGGTATTTCGGGAAAAAAAAATCTACATTTGGAAAATATTTTTAGCTACCATGTTACACAACTTAATTTTTTACTGTCTATTTGATTATCATGATAAGAAAAATAAAGCGTGTATGTTCTTCTTAAATGGTTCTCCAAATGATGATGTCTGAATGAGGATATCATTGCATTTGGTTTGTGATATATAATTCCTTGTGCTTGATCGTAACCGAAAATGTTTTGTTAGATAATAGTTGAGATAGGTTAAACTTTGCTATGAACGGCTTAAGAGCGCAATCAAACCAGCTGATTGAGAAAGGTTGCAGGGGATGGTAATGGTGGTTTCTTTTCTTCATTCAGGCCTGTGAGCTAAGCTAGTTTGTTGTTTTTTTTGCATTTACTGATTGGAAAGAAAATCTTGAGGTGGGCTATGGAATTTTGGCCTGTTTCTTTGAGCTGTTTACTGTTCAGAAATATTCAGTCTTTTTTAAGCTGTTTTTGGGAATTGTAATGGGGAGTTGCTTGAGTAGCCAAGTTAAATCTGAGAGCCTTTTTCATTCTGACACAGGTAATTTGTTCTTCTAACCCTTCTTTGTTTGGGGATCTTATGTAATTTTTGTTTTCGACATTATTGATAATTTAAGAAATTGAGAAATTAGAAGCTTTACCCATAGGGAGTCGCCTCAAATTGATGTTTTACCCGAGTCTGGATCTTTTGGAGCCAGAACGGGGTTGTGTTGCCAAGATGCTCAAATTCTGTAGGGAACTCTAAGATATTTTATGCAGTGTTGACGTCTGAAAATGTATGCAAATGAATTGAATATGACAATACGTAAAGTATTAAAATGTGCCTGTTATAGGACACTAATGTGCCCTAATTTCGTAATTGGCTTGTAACATTATTTGGTATTTGCTGTTACTTTTAGTTTTGGCTGTCGGGTGACTGGAAGTCATGTCAGGCATGGGCATGAAGCCGTGGAATGAACTAGCTATTTTGGGAATGTGGAATGAACTAGCTGTTTTGGGAAATTGAGGAGAAGCGCTTTGTTTCAAGATCGAACTCTTAACAATTGAGGAGAAGCTGTTTTTGAAAATCGTGATCGAAAATACTTGTAAATTCGGTCAGATAAGTAGATCTATATTTTTTGTACAACTTCCATGACATGTTGGGTTCGAAATTACTAGCGCTACAATTTCTTCAAAAGTATTTAGATGTATGTCACAGCTTTTGAGACTTGAAGATATATATTATTTCACATATTTTATGTATGTAGTAAATATTTTATTTTGCATGGGTATATACCACTAATTAAAATAGACAATGGTTTTTGAATTCATTGTGAATAATAACTGTTGTGAAAAGAAAATTTAAGACAATGGTTATAAATTGTTGTTAAAAATAACATACGACAACGGTTTTAAAACGTGGTTGAATAATAAGCAAACGACAACGGATATAAGAAGTTGCATATGTGTTGTCGTACACGTAGATAATACATCATTTTTAAAACGTGGTTATTTCTAAACATACGACAACGGATATAAAGGGTTGCAAATATGTTGTCGTATGCCAACATAGACAACGGTTTATAACTGTCGTAAAAGACAACGTACGACAACGGATATTTAATGTTGCATATCTGTTGTCATATGTTGGAATCCACAACGGATATAAACCGTTGTCGTATGTTATACTTACGACAACACATAAAAGTACAACGGTTTTTCGACCCTTACGACAACGGATAATATCCGTTGTCGTTTCCGGTTTTTCTTGTAGTGTAACACCATTATTAGACAAAAGTGAGAATATTCAAGTTTTAACTCATGGGATGATAAAAATGACACTGGTAGAAGCAGTAAGAACTTGGGCTGAAAACCTAGTAATTACTAATCTACCACAAGGAATGACAGAACATCGATATTTCGAACTATTTGTTGATGTCTTGTACCAAGAATTTTTAGGAGTTTCTAATAATGATGCTAATTTGGTAGCTAAGAATATAGAACAAAATAGAGCAATCTTTATATTAGATAATATTAAATTATGCAATTTATGTTACTTAGAAGAATTTATTTGTGATTATAAAACAAACTATTATCAATTAATAGATGCTGATAAAAAGGAACATTATAAACTAAGTATCTTTAATAAGATACCTAATATACCTATACACAGTAAAGATGAATTTTTAACTAGTCCTTATGCTAAAACTTTAGGAGGAGCTATTAAATTCATCAAAGACATAATAACAAAGAAATGTCATAAAGTAACACTAAATAAAAGAATCTCTAAATCCTACAAACAAAACAATAAACTTTGTTGTGACAAAATGAAATTCACAGTAAAAGAATACGGTTGCAAAACAAACATGTCACACAAATATTTAAAATGACAGAAACAGAATAAATTTAATAAACCTTATAAATCTTTTAATAAAAAATTTATTCCCTATAAGAAAAAGAAATTTAAAAAGAATTTCTTCAGAAAACTTTATAAAAAAAAATTTTATAAAAAGTTTGATAACAAAAAACCACCTTGCCCAAAGGGTAAAGGAAAGAATTGCACATGTTGGTTGTGCAACGAAGAAGGACATTATGCGAATGAATATCCAAAACGAAACGAAAAGAAAAATAAAATTAAACTTCTTGAAGAAATATATACTATTAGATTCTATCCCGTAGAAACAATTGAATTTTCATCCGACGATGAAAATATTTATTATCTTGATGAATCAAGTGAATCAGATTTTGAATCCGATTCCACATTTGATAATTCAAGAAATAATAATGATTAAAATAACGACAAGGGCATTTTTGGAAAGACAAATATAGGGAGTAAATTGAAAGTTATGTTTGATTTAAGGAGTTATCTACAAGTTGCCCTTAAAGAAAACCTTTTCTAAGGCATGAAACTGGATTGTGGGAATTTGAACTTGCATACAGATGGCCGCTCGTCGTGGACGTCCCCCACATCCATAGCCGCCACCTCCTCCTCCGCCACCTCCACCAGCTGGAGATGTTGGGACGCAGGTACTAGCGGGCTTAGCCCGTATCCTGGAGAGACATGTGGACGCTCCGAGGCCTGGACTGGGGACTGTTTATGAGCAGTTCAGGAAGATGAATCCGAAAGACTTTGCTAGCACCACTGACCCACTGGTAGCGAAGGGATGGATTCGTTCGGTTGAGGTGATATTCCGTTATATGCAGTTGGGAGATCCGGATCGAGTCCGATGTGCTGTCTTTCATCTCTAGGATGATGCTGCTCTCTGGTGGGAGGGAGTGGAGAAGACAATAGACATAGCTACCCTGCCCTGGGCTGAGTTTAGGAGACTCTTCTTTGAGAAGTATTTCACTGCTGATGTGAGAGCCCGTTTGAAGATGGATTTTTTGAGTCTGCGATAGGGAGACTTATTGGTGGCTGAGTTTGTGGTGAAATTAGCGAGGTTGCCACTTTTTGCCTCTGATTGGGGACGATGAGGCGGAGAAGCTCCAGCACTTCATTGTGGGGCTACGACCCACTATCCGGCGAGATGTACTCATGGCGGAGCCAGCTGACTATGCTTCAGCGCTCAGACGATCTTTGAGGTCTGAGCAGACATTGAGGGACATAAGTGCTGAGGCGCAGAGTAAGAGGCCGCTCACATCTCATGGCCCGCAGCAGAATCATGGGAAGAGGTCATTCACTGGGCTGCAGTGTCAGCAGGGACACTTCAAGCCCCAGGGACATCATGTTAATCGACCCCAGGGTCAGCCAGCACCGAGACCCGCTCCTCCCAAGACTGGGGAGAAGCCATTTTGCCCAAAGTGCAAATGTGCCCATTATGGGAAGTGTTTGGCAGGCGCTGGAGTTTGTTATCGGTGCAAGAAGCCGGGCACGTGGTCACAGATTGTCCTTGGCGTGAGACGCCGACTCAGGGGAGAGTGTTTGTGATGCAGGCCAAGGAGGCCGATCCTGATACCACGCTCGTCACAGGTAATATTTAGAGCTTTTGGATTAAGGGTGATTTTATTGATTCATAGATGCAATCTTTGATTTTGAGCTTTTCTTTTGGGGAATAAAAACTTGTTATAGGTTGCATGCTTCTGGCTAATTGGTCATGTTGAAATAGATAATTATGAGTGTGGAATTTTTTGGCTTAGAATGTGCCTAAGACTTGACTTTTTTGTTTTCAATCTTTTGTGGTTGTAATCACCTTTAATGCAGGTAGAATTTTAGTAGCCGGTGTGGCCACTAGAGCCTTGTTAGACTCAGGGGCTACCCATTCTTTCATATCGGAAGCTTTTACTCGCAAGCGGAGCATTGAGTGCGAGGATCTGACTGGTGGATTCACAGTGACCATCCCATCAGGGGAAGAACTGTCCACTAGGAGGATGGTGAGGAATCTTGAACTCCTATTGCAAGGGCAACCAGTAGTTGCAGATTTGATAGTATTGCCATGCCTGAGTTCGACTTGATTCTTGGGATGGATTGGATGTCGAAGAATCCAGTGGTGATCGACTTCCAGCTGAGGTCAGTATTGGTCAGACCAGAGGGAGTAGAGCCGTTTTAGTTTGAGGCTACTAGGGGTTCGAGGAAGACACAAATCATATCTTTTATGCAAGCTAGGCAGATGGTGCATGAAGGATGTGAGGCGTTCTTAGCCAGTATATCTTTGACAGAGTTGCCACCACGTCCAGATATTTCAGATGTGGACATTGTCAGGGATTTTGAGGACGTTTTTCCAGACGATGTTTCAGGCATTCCGCCTGTTAGGGAGGTGGAGTTCTCTATCGGCTTAGTACCCGGTACTGTGCCAATTTCTAAGGCACCGTACAGATTGGCTCCTACGAAAATGAGGGAGTTAAAAGTGCAGATTCAAGAGTTGCTTGACAAGGGTTTCATACGCCCTAGTTTTTCTCCATGGGGTGCACCGGTCCTTTTTGTGAAGAAGAAGGACGGAAGCTTGTGCATAGACTATCAAGAGTTGAATGGAGTGACGGTGAAGAACAAGTACCCACTACCCAGGATTGAGGACCTCTTTGATCAGTTGCCAGGAGCCTCAGTATTTTCTAAGATTGACCTTCGATCCGGTTATCATCAGCTGAGGGTGAAAGAATCGGATGTGTTTAAGACAACTTTTAGGACTCGTTACGGTCACTACGAGTTTCTTGTGATGCCGTTCGGGTTGACGAACGCGCCAGCGGTCTTCATGAATCTTATGAACCGTGTATTCCAGCCGTTCTTGAACCAATTTGTCATCGTCTTCATTGACGATATCCTTATGTATTCCAAGGATAGAGAGGAGCATTCGCAGCATTTGAGGACTGTTCCAGAAGTACTCCGGGAACGGAAGCTATTTGCTAAGTTCGACAAATGCGAGTTTTGGTTGGAGAGAGTAGCATTCTTGGGCCATGTCATTTCCGAGAGAGGTGTTGAGGTAGACCCCTCCAAAGTTCAAGCAGTGAAGGAGTGATCAGTACCTAGAAATGCATCAGAGATTCGCAGTTTTCTCGGATTGGCCAGTTATTACAGGAAGTTTATCAAGGGCTTTTTATCCATTGCAGTGCCCTTGACAGCATTAACCAAGAAGAGTGCTAGGTTTGTTTGGAGTTTCGAGTGTCAAAGCAGCTTTGATGTATTGAAGGAAGCTCTTACGACAACGCCAGTATTGGCTATGCCATCAGGGCAAGGTGATTTCGTGGTTTACACTGATGCTTCCAAGTTGGGATTGGGAGCAGTTCTTATGCAGCGTGATAGGGTTATTACTTATGCTTCTAGACAGCTGAAGGAGCATGAGAAGAATTACCCTACACATGATCTGGAGTTAGCGGCAATCGTGTTCGCTCTCAAGATTTGGAGACACTATCTCTATTGTAAGGCCCGGGATTATTTAATTTTAATCCGAGAATATTTAATTTGGGAATATTTAGAGTTTAGAATTAAATTCTAATATTCTTAAATGAATAAGGATTGAAATTGAATTAAATCTCTTTTCCAGGGACTGAATTGTAAATAGTCAAAAGTTCAGGGACTAAACTGCAAAATAGCTTATATATATCTATATGACTCCTCTTCCATCAGATTACACGATCAAAAAGGCAGAGGGATTAGATTTCTTTCTTCACTCCACTTTCAGCCTACAAAAGCTTCGATAATTTGTGATCCGGCTGTCAGAAATTCCAGATAAATATATATCTGCGGTCACTGCTC
Organism: Henckelia pumila; assembly: GCF_033568475.1. Classification (NCBI taxonomy): domain Eukaryota; kingdom Viridiplantae; phylum Streptophyta; class Magnoliopsida; order Lamiales; family Gesneriaceae; genus Henckelia; species Henckelia pumila. The sequence continues at coordinate 42,762,909 of NC_133120.1, forward strand.
CGAGACCTTCGTTTTGGTACAACTTTTATTGAGATTTCTCATACTTTATTTTTATGTTGAAGATGGGTTGATATTATTTTTGAATATATATGTGATGGAGCTAGTATCGGTTATGTATTCGCAGAGAGGTTCGGAAAAAGACTGTCGTCCGGATTTTATATGAATTTGGAAAGAACAATTCAAACACTACCATGTCTGAATGTTACTGATTTTTATGTTATTGAGATGATATGTTAGAGATTATGAGTTATATTGCTTGTTGGATTGATTGTGATATTGATTCGGTTGCCGGTTTTTAGCCGTTACGCCGTCGATTTGCAAAATGTCAAGACTTTGCTATTATGGTTTGACAGAAGCATGGTTTGAGTTGCATCTGATAATGTTAGTTATTTGATATGTAATTTCTTAGCTTTATATCAAAGTTTCCGAATTCAAGATCTTCGATTCGAACCGAGAAGGATTTGAAGCAAGGTTTGCTAGCATTTGCACTTGAGATTGAGTTGAGAAGTTGAGAAGCCTTTTGATATGATTTATCATTAATGTCATTGCAGATTTGAAGTACTTTTAGAAGTGCTATTTAAAGGTATAAATGACAGCTAATCCAGATGGGATAGAACGCTCGAAATAGCTATTGTTTCGAGTATTCCCTTGTTAATCACATACTTGGTTGATTATGTGTTTTATGTGATTAAATGATTTGATTGTTTTGCTTGCTTATTTAAGTACATGTTCAAGGTGTTTTATAGTATTTAATGCATACAGACCATGTTGCATTCATCTTGAACTCCAACCTGATAAGCACAGAGGGTTGAAAAGCCTAGAGTGCATATGACGTTTGGCGGATTGTAGTTGAGTGGCACAGAATGTAGACTTACTTCCAGAGCCAGAAGACTCACTATAGTTGCACCAAAGTCGGAGGAAATAAAGTATTTAACTTCACCTCAATTGGGTGAGTTGGTGTTTGTTGACGATTTTATTTCCTCGGGATCCCAAGAACTTATATCATATTGATATCAGCTTGATAGCCTCTTTTGTCATATGCATTGCATTCACGTTTATTATCTCGCGCATTATGTTGTTTATACTGGGATTTTATTCTCACCGAAGGTATCCGGCTATTGCTTTGTTTTGTATGTGTGCATGTCAATAGGTGGGGCAGGAGCTGGTCAGAAGCAACAGGGATAGCTCGAGAGAGAGTCTTAGCATGTGAGGACTCGGGTTTTAGCAGAACAACTAGTACTTTGAGTTGTTGAAACATGGTAGAATGATACAAGAACTTTGTATGATGTTGTCAAGTACTTGTTAGCCTTCATATTATGTTTGTAAAGAGCAATTCTTTGATTGTGTAACTTGTCAAAGATTAGATATACATGCTGGGTTATGTTTTGATGTTATCATCTTCTCTTATTCATGTATGGTGTTGTTAGAAGAGCTGAGGCATCCCAAACTTCTATTTGACAGCAAAAAGTCAGATTTTGAGCAGCCGGACAGAGCGCAGCTCGCTCGAGCGAGCCAAGGGGTCCTAGACCCGAGCGGCGCTCGCTCGAGCGAGAGGTAAGGCTCGCTCGAGCGAGCCACTTTGGTTCTAAAAAAAATAATAATAAATATTTTGTTGATCTTTTTGCGATGTGCTTTTGCGTCGCCAAATGTTAGGTTTTGCGTTGCCAATTGTCCGGTTTTGCAAATTAACTATTTTTAGTTACAAATCGCCCTATAAGATTTGATTAGCAACCCGGGTCCCCACAACAGGTGGTATCAGAGCGTAAGGTTCTGGATTTAGATAAAAGGTGATGAGCGGGGTAGATTGAGTCTGTCTGATTGTTTGATATTACATGAGATTACATGTTGTATCTGATTATGTGCACTATTTGCTAGCATGCTTTATATTGCAATAATTATGTGATTGCGTGATTATGTGCTTTTATTGCTACTGCATGCTATATATGCAATTGTATTCCAGATTATCCTTAGTCAGAACCTGAATTCTCATGAGAATGCATGAGAATGCTTATCAGAGAAGGATGGAATAAATTGCTGCATATGATATTGTTTATGCACTAATCTGTTTGACAATCAGATATGCCTTCCCATAAAGCACCGGCCATTAGACATCCATTAGCGGTTCCTCAGACTGAACCAGCAATAGTACCACCGCCAGTTGCTGAACCTCATAATGCACAGGGTAGTACATCTGCTAATCCTATGGATCCTATTGCAACTCCAATGGAGACTTTGCTGAAGCGATTTCAGTCATTCAAACCGCCAAAACTGAAAGGAACAGAAAATTCAGTTGATTGTGAAAATTGGCTTGAAGATATAGAACAGCTGTTTGAATCACTTGATTATACCAATGATCGTCGTATCCGACTGGTAATACATCAACTCCATGAAGTTGCCAAAAGTTGGTGGATTGCAACAAAACGGGCATTGGAACAACGAGGTACGATTATCACCTGTACTGTCTTTAAAACTGAATTCTATCAAAGTTTCTTTCCAGTCTCCCACAGGAAGGATAAGGGTGCTGAATTTGCCAATATGAGGCAAGGCAACTTGAATATTGAGGAATATGTGGCCAAATTTTCAAGTCTTTTGAAGTTTGCTCCACATATAGCAGCGACTGATGAAGCAATGGCAGATCAGTTTATCAATGGCCTTAATCCAGATGTGTTTACTTTGGTGAATAGTGGGCGACCCAATACTTTTGCTGACGCCTTGAATAAAGCTAAGGGAGCAGAAGCGGGGTTATTGCGACAAATAAGAGCACCATTCATTCCACAATCAGCTCCACAGCCTGTATCAGCATCAGTTCCACAGAATCTGCCACAGTTTCAGCAACCATCTCTCAGATTTGAGGGAGGAAGCAGTGGCAGAAAGGATTCTAGATTCAGGCCGAAAGGGAAGCAATTCAAGAGGGCAGGCAGTAGTTCTTCCAGTTCTAGTAGACAAAGACAGTTTGGTACAGGGCAGAGAACTGGTGAGTCAGAAGCATTTTGTGGTAAGTGTGGTGGACGACATGCAATTGAACAGTGTAGAGGGTGTTAGGAAATTGTAATATCTGTTGCCAACCAGGTCATTATGCCAAGGTATGTCCTCAACGAGCTATTGGGGAAAGTTCTTCTCGACCAGCACCTCAGGCGGAAAGGCAATCAGTGCATTCATTCCAGCCTCAACAACAGACCAGAGCAGGAGGAAGCCAGGCTGTGACGCAACCTTCTAGACAACAGGCTCGAGTATTTGCACTTACTGAGGAACAGGCACAGGCAGCACCTGACAATGTCATAGCAGGTAACTGCTCTATTTATGGTTATCCTGCCTATGTTTTGATAGATACAGGTGCATCACATACATTCATCTCTAAAAAATTTGTTATGATGCATTCTTTATCGTCTGAGCCATTGCCTACTGTTGTTTCTATTTCTTCACCTTTGAGTGAAGGTATTATATCTGTACGAATGATTCGAAATTGTGCTTTGCAATATGACGGGAATGTGATTGATATAGATTGTATAGTCCTTGGATTATCAGATTTTGATTGTATTGTCGGTATAGACATGTTAACCAAGTACAGGACGACTGTAGATTGTTTCCAAAAAGTGGTCAGATTTAGACCATAAATGGCATCTGAATGGAAATTCTATGGTAAGGGTTCTCGAGCCAAGATCCCTTTGATATCTGTGTTATCTATGACCCATTTATTGCAGAGAGGGGCGGAAGGATTTCTGATTTATGCAGTCGATGTATTGAAATCCAGTCCAGCAGTAACAGATATTCCAGTTGTGCATGAATTTGCTGATGTATTTCCTGATGAAATTCCTGGTTGACCTCCAGTCCGAGAGATAGATTTCAGCATTGATTTAATGCCAGGTATGCAACCAATATCCAAAGCTCCTTACAGAATGGCACCTATTGAATTGAAGGAGTTGAAAGATCAGCTGGAAGATTTATTGGCCAAGGGGTACATTAGGCCGAGCGTTTCACCTTGGGGCACTCCGGTACTGTTTGTACGAAAGAAAGATGGTTCAATGCGCTTATGTATTGATTATCGTCAATTGAACAAGGTAACCATCAAGAATAAATATCCACTCCCTAGAATAGATGATTTGTTTGACCAGCTACAAGGTTCAGCTATCTATTCTAAGATTGATTTGCTATCCGGATATAATCAACTGAGAGTACGAGATGAAAATATTCCTAAAACTGCTTTCAGAACAAGGTATTGACATTATGAATTTATCGTCATGCCTTTTGGTTTAACCAATGCTCCTGCAGTATTTATGGGATTAATGAATCGGGTATTTCAGAAATACTTGGATGACTTTGTCACTATTTTTATCGATGATATCTTGATATATTCCAAGAATGTGGATGATCATGCTGAACATCTCAGAATCATTTTACAGACTTTGAGAAATGAGAAATTATATGCAAAGTTATCGAAATGTGAATTTTGGTTGCAGAAAGTTGTGTTTCTTGGGCATATTATTTCAGGTGATGGGATTTCAGTGGATCCAAGCAAGGTAGAGGCTGTGTTGAATTGGCCTAGACCTACATCAGTGCCAGAAATACGGAGTTTTATGGGCTTGGCAGGTTATTATCGACGCTTTATCAGAGATTTTTCCAGCATTGCGAAGCCTATTACGCAATTGACTCAGAAAAATATGCCGTATGTCTGGACTGAAGCGTGTGAAACTAGTTTCTTGGAATTGAAGAAAAGGCTTACAAGTGCACCTGTATTGACAATTCCATCAGGTACAGGTGATTTTGTTGTATATTATGATTCTTCTCACAGGGTTCTGGGTTGTGTGCTTATCCAGCGAGGACATGTTATCGCTTATGCATCGAGACAATTGAAGCCACATGAGACTCGGTATCCTATCCATGATTTGGAGCTTGCCGCTATTGTCTTTGCATTGAAAATATGGCGGCATTATCTTTATGGTGATAAGTTTGACATCTTTTCTGATCATAAAAGTTTGAAATATCTGTTTTCGCAATCAGAATTGAATATGAGACAGCGTAGATGGCTTGATTTACTGAAAAATTTTGATTGTGAGATCAAATATTATCCAAAAAAATCTAATGCAGCTGCAGACGCCTTGAGTAGAAAGGTATATTCCTTATCCTTGTCTACGATAGGTGTATCTCAATTGGTGGAAGATTGTTGTATTTCTGGACTAGTATTTGAAACAGATATGCAACCTATCCGTGTTTATGCTATGAAAGCTGAGCCAGAACTTTTGATAAGAATCAAAGAAGCACAGAGAAAGGATATGAATATTCAGAATTCGATTGCTATGGTCAGATCTGGACATCAATATGAATATCATCAGTGCTGATGATGTGTTATATGTGAATAACAGACTTGTTGTTCCAAATATTTCAGATTTGAAACAGCAGATATTGAAAGAGACTCACAGCAGTCGATTCAGTATTCATCCTGGTGGCAGAAAAATGTATAATGATCTGAAAATGCAGTATTGGTGGGAACAGATGAAGTCAGATGTGACTGAATTTGTATCTAGATGTTTGAATTGCCAACAGGTAAAAGCTGAACAAAAGAAGCCAGGTGGTCTATTACAGAGTTTATCAGTTTCAGAATGGAAATGGGATCACATTTCTATGGATTTCGTTACACAGCTACCACGTTCATCCAGAGGATGTGATGCCATTTGAGTGATTATTGATCGTCTGACGAAATCAGCATGTTTTATTCCGTACAGGATGACGTACAGACATGATCAGATGGCAGAAATTTACGTCAGAGAAGTGGTAAGATTACATGGTATGCCTAAATCTATCGTTTCAGATCAAGACCCTAGATTTACATCACACTTTTGGTATAGCTTGCAACAAGCTCCTGGTACTCAATTGCATCTAAGTACAGCTTATCATCCTCAAACAGACGGACAGTCAGAGCGGACTATCCAAACACTTGAGGATATGTTGAGAGCTATAGTACTAGATTTTGGTACTAGTTGGCAAGATTCATTACCACTTGCAGAATTTTCTTATAATAACAGTTATCAAACTAGCATTGAGATGGCTCCTTTTGAAGCACTATACGGAAATAAATGTAGATCACCGTTATATTGGGATGATATCTCAGATGTAACAGATGTTGGGCCGGATATGATCAGAGAAATGACTGAAAATGTAAAGCTTATACAGAAAAGAATGAAAACAGCTCAAGGAAGACAAGCAAAGAATGCAAATATCAGACGACGACCTCTATATTTTGATCAGGGAGACAGTGTTTTCTTGAAGATTTCTCCGTTTAGAGGTACAGTCAGATTTGGCAACAGAGGAAAATTATCTACGCGTTTTATTGGTTCGTATGAGATTATCGAGAAGATAGGCGATCTTGCTTATCGACTCGCTCTTCCTCCATATTTGTCTGGTATTCATGATGTATTTCATGTCTCTATGCTTCGGAAGTATCAGCCTGATCCTTCCCATATTTTTCAGCCTGATGAAGCTGAACTGGACGAGACTCTTTGTGACGACCCGAGTTCTAATCTCTTAAAATCAATTAATCAACAAGATTAGACAAGTATCAATGTCTAAACAAAAGAATAAAAAAAAAAATTTAAATGGATTGCCCTGCGCACGCGCGGGCATCACCCCTCGCGCGCGCGCATGCCAATGTGACCGAGGCCCCCTGGCTTGGCCTGCGCGCGCGAGCAGTAGCTCGCCCGTGCGCAGGCCAATCGGCCAGAACTTGGCTGCACTTTGCTGCTGTTCAAAAACTGTCCTAGCTTCACTATATCAACTCAACTCCATGTAAGAAACTCTAAACAAGTTCCAACAAGCATGAGGCAAGGTAAGTGAATGTATTAGCAAAATCATAATAATTTCTCATAAACATACAAGAAATAATCTTATTCATTCAAGATCAAGCTACTTTATCATATTGTGTCAAGGATTGACACCATATCTCAGATCCTATAATATCTACAAGACCGTATCTAAATCAACAACAAGTCTTGAATCAAGTAGCTAGAACAAGATCAAGATTAAGGCTCCAATCTACTACATGATAGCTCACTCAACTCGTCTAACTCGGATCATCACGCTATGTTCATCTCATCCCTTGTTCTTTAAATACGCCTTTGCCCGGCTCCACTCCCTCCTATTGCAATGACACATACAACAAAACAATATCCGGATAACTCCGGTGAGAAATAGATTTCCCAGTAAAAGCGACTAAACATGCATAACAAACATATATCAAGATCATGATATAAAGGTAAATATAATGCATGTTTTCAAAACAAGGTTCATTTTGTCATTCGTCGATTGGGATCCCGAGAAGTAGATATCATAACTAATCCACCGACTCTCCCGATCGAGGTGGGGTTACTTATCTTTCTTCTCTAGACTTTGAAGCAATCATATATGCAAATCAGACGCTAGGCTAAAACAACCACCCAGGCCATACATATACGATTCCACAAATCATCTATTCGAACGTTTCCGTTCATTTCAAAATCAAGGAATAAGTCTTCAAGATGAATGCAACATATATCATCATCAAGGCATTCATAACATCAAAAAATTATTCAACAACTCAAATGAAAACACATAAGAGCAATTAAACAAACAAGTATGTGATTTCGGGGAACTCGATACAAACCATCTCGAGTTGTAATCCCAATCAAATAGTAGTCCACTTTTACCTTTCAAATATGGTGTTTAGGATGTCTTCAAACTTGTCAAAGTCTGTACAAGATCAATCACCAAAAACTCATTTCAAAGTCTGCTCACTATCAACCCAAACTTCAACAAGAACTTCAAGGCAAACTGTACCAACCTTGTTCTATCTTCTATCGGTTTCGGAGTCGACTTCTTGAGTTTATATACTCTGTTTATGCACTGAAACAATAGCGTAACAATCAAGGAATCATCAGCTAATAGTTCAGCAACTTCTAAGTTCAAGAATAATAGCAAATCACTTCAAATCAAGAGTTCGACGGCATATCGGTACAAACTCGGTGATTCCGCACATATCTACAACATTTCTAACATGTATATTAGCTGGTGAAGCTTCAAACCCAACATAACAGTAGGTATATCAATCGAACCATAGTTGTAACATCACAAGAACATGATATAACAACCAATTCTCAACTCCACTTCAAGATTATCAAAGATAGAAGCTCAACAACATCAAGTCAATACCAGCTTCTGATCCCTGTCATTTTCGAACTATAAAACATTGATGAACAAATAAGAAACTTACATCAAATCGAAGGTCGTCTTGCGAGGATTCCAGAACATCTTTCGGAATCGAAATCGGATATCCGTAGCTCAAGATATGTGGATTGGACAAAGACGAAGAAGCTTTGGAAATTCTCTGTTCTTGTTCTCGGTTTCCTCTTTTTTTTTCTTTGCTGAGTAATCTGATGGAAGAAATGGTGTTTCACACGTGAGTGCTAGGAAAAATCACAAGTGTCCAGCCCAAATAAGGATTTTGCACTTTGGCCCCTCAACTATGCAATAATTGCAATTCAGTCCTCAATTTCTCAATTTATTCAATTTCAATCCTAAATAATTTAAGAATATTAGAATTTAAATCAAAACTCCAAATATTCCCAAATTAAATATTCTCGGATCAAAATTAAATAATTCTGGGCGTTACAATTCTCCCCCACTAAGACACAATTTCGTCCTCGAAATCTGAATTAATATCAACAGATCATATATCAAATATTAGATAACAGAAAATTAAAGAAGACTCACATCAATGAAACATCTCAGGAAATCTTTGCTTCATATCAGATTCAGTTTCCCACGTCGCTTCTTCAATACCATGACGACTCCACTGGACTTTCACAAGTGGAATAGTCTTCGTTCGTAGTTGCTTCTCTTTTCGATCAAGAATCTGAATTGGCTTTTCAAAATAATTCAAGGTCTCGTCGAGTTCAGTCTCATCAGATTGAAGCACATGAGATTCATCAGCAAGATATTTTCGAAGCATCGATACATGAAAGACATCATGTATTCCAGATAACGATGGAGGAAGAGCTAATCGATAGGCAAGATTGCCTATTTTCTCCAGAATTTCATAAGGACCGATGTAGCGTAGAGACAACTTTCCTCGTTTGCCAAATCTGACAGTGCCTCTGAACGGAGAAATCTTCAAAAATACACGATCCCCCTGTTCAAAAGACAACGGTCGACGTCGAATGTTGGCATATTTCGTCTGTCTATCTTGAGCTGTCTTCATTCGTTTCTGAATAAGCTTCACCTGGTCATTTATATCACGTAACATATCAGGACCAGTATCAGGTACTTCAGAAATATCATCCCAGTACAAAGGAGATCGACATTTTCTTCCGTATAAAGCTTCAAAAGGAGCCATTCCTATACTCGATTGATAGTTGTTGTTGTACGAGAATTCACAAAGAGGTAGTGATTCTTGCCAACTAGTGCCAAAATCAAGCACTACAGCTCTCAACATGTCCTCCAATGTCTGAATAGTATGCTCTGACTGTCCGTCAGTCTGTGGATGATAAGCTGTGCTCAAGTGTAACTGAGTACCCAAAGCACTCTGTAAGCTGTGCCAAAAATGTGATGTGAATCGAGGATCACGATCTGATACAATAGATTTCGGCACTCCGTGCAATCTGACAACTTCACGGACATAAATCTCTGCCATCTGTTCATGTCTATACGTTATACGATAAGGAATAAAACACGCTGATTTCTTCAATCTGTCAATAATCACCCAGATAGCATCACAACCTCTAGAAGATCGAGGTAATCTAGTCACAAAGTCCATGGAAATATGATCCCATTTCCATTCCGGTACAGGCAAACTCTGTAACAAACCAGGCGGTCTCTTCCTCTCAGCCTTCACCTTTTGGCAATTCAAACATCGAGCTACGAAATCAGTGATATCAGTCTTCATTTGCTTCCACCAATACTGAGCTTTCAGATTGTTATACATCTTCCTACCACCAGGATGAATACTGTAACGACTACAATGCGCCTCTTTCAGTAGTTGTTGACGTACATCAGAAATATCAGGCACTACTAGGCGATTGTGAATGTAAAGAAGATCATCTCGAACCCGGTATTCAGATAAATGCCCTGATCTAACTTTCTCAATCGAGTTCTTCACATTCTGATCAAGTTTCTGTGCATTTCGAATTCTTACCAATAAAGCTGGTTCAACTTGCATTTTATAGAGTCGTAATGGCTGATAGTTTGTATCAAATACTAATCCAGATAAACAACAATTTTCAATCAAATTCGATACACCAATCGTCGATAAGGATAAAGAACATACCTTTCGACTCAATGCATCTGCTGCTGCATTCGATTTTCCTGGATAATATTTAATCTCGCAGTCAAAGTCTTTCAGCAAATCCAGCCATCTCCGCTGTCTCATATTCAGTTCTGACTGAGAAAACAGATATTTTAGACTCTTGTGATCAGAATAGATTTCAAACTGTTCCCCGTACAGATAATGTCGCCAAATCTTCAAAGAAAATACAATGGCGGCCAATTCAAGATCATGAATCGGATATCTGGTCTCATGAGGCTTCAATTGTCTCGAGGCATAAGCAATCACATGACCTCGTTGCATTAAAACACAACCTAAACCTCGGTGAGATGCATCACAATAAACAGTGAAATCACCAGTACCTGAAGGAATCGTCAAGACTGGTGCACTGGTCAATCGTTTCCTCAACTCCAGAAAACTGGATTCACAAGCATCAGACCAGAAAAATGGAGTATTCTTCTGAGTCAACTGAGTAATCGGCTTCGCAATACTGGAAAAATCTTTAATGAATCGACGATAATACCCAGCCAAACCCATAAAACTACGAATCTCAGGAACAGATGTCGGTCTCGACCAACTGATCAATGCTTCGACTTTACTTGGATCCACAGAAATACCATTTCCAGATATAATATGTCCAAGAAAGACAACCTGTTTCAGCCAAAACTCGCATTTCGACATTTTAGCATACAGTTTCTCGGCTCTTAAAGTCTTCAATACTGTTCTCAGATGTTCAGAATGATCAATTAAATTCTTTGAATATATCATAATATCATCAATAAAGATAATCACAAAAGCATCGAGATACTTCTAAAATACACGGTTCATCAAAGCCATAAACACAGCTGGAGCATTCGTCAAACCAAACGGCATAACTATGAACTCATAATGGCCATACCTGGTTCTGAACGCAGTCTTAGGAATATCAGAATCCCTAACTCTCAGCTGATGGTATCCAGATCTCAGATCGATCTTGGAATACACAGAAGAACCCTGCAACTGATCAAATAAATCATCAATACGAGGCAAAGGGTATTTGTTCTTTACCGTAGCCTTGTTCAGTTGCCGGTAGTCGATACATAATCTCATTGAACCGTCTTTCTTTCTAACAAACAGTACTGGAGCTCCCCAAGGAGAAACACTGGGTCAAATGTATCCCTTGGCCAGTAAATCTTCTAACTGTTCCTTCAATTCTTTCAGTTCAACTGGTGCCATTCGATAAGGTGCTTTCAAAATCGGTGCAGTTCCTGGCATCGGTTCTATGCTGAAATCAATCTCTCGATACGGAGGTAATCCTGGAATCTCATCAGGGAAAACGTCTGCAAACTCACTAACCACTGGCAAATCAGCCAGGTTCGGGCTAGTTTTCAACACATCAACTGCATAAACAAGAAATTCCTCTGCTCCTTTCTGCAAAAGTCGGGTCATAGATAATACAGAAATAAGAGGAATCTTGGCACGTGAACCCTTACCATAGAACTTCCATTCTCCAGCCATTTCAGGTCTGAATCTCACTATCTTCTGGAAACAGTCTACGGTAGCTCTGTACTTATTCAGCATATCAATCCCCATAATACAATCAAAATCAGACATACCAAGTACGAAGCAATCTATCTCCATTTCATTACCCTCATACTGTAGTAAACAATTCTTAACTATCTGAATCGAGATAAGATCCCTCCCCAAAGGAGAAGAAACAGATACTACAATAGGTAATGTTTTAACAGGCAAAGCATGCAATGCAACAAATTTGGCAGATATAAACGTATGGGATGCACCTGTATCAATCAAGACATATGCGGGATAACCATAAAGAGAACAGTTACCTGCAATCACGTCATCTGGTGCTCCCTGTGCCTGTTCCTCCGTCAGTGCATACACATGAGCCTGCTGTCTCTGTGGCTGACTGCCTGCCTGACTTCCTCCTGGCCTCGACTGTTGCTGAGGTGGTGATGGTTGAAAGGAATGGACAGAGGAGGCTTGCCTCGTGGATTGAGCCACTGATCGTGATGACTCTGCACCTCGTGCCTGTCCAGCACCTCTCTGAGGACATACTCTCGCAAAATGGCCAGTCTGATGGCATATGTGGCATCTCCCAGATACACCTCGACACTGATCAGTTGGATGTCCTCCACCACAAGTGTTACAGAATACCCCAGACTTCTGTTTCGTACCACTGGAACTTGAAGAACTGCTTCCAGATTTCTTCAATTGTTTTCCTCTAGCTTGCAAATATCCCTTCTTGCCACTGCTACTGCCACCACTGTCAAATCGAGACGACTGTTGCTGAGTTGAAGCTGAAGGTTGTGACTGTCTCGGAGGCTGTGCAATATACGAAGCTCCTCGCTGATGTATCAAGCCAGCTTCTGCTCCTTTGGCACTGTTCAAGTCATCAGCAAAATTATTCGGTCGCCTTGTATTCACCAGTGTAAAAACATCAGGATTCAGTCCATTAATGAACTGATCAGCCATAGCCTCGTCACTATCTGCAACATGTGGAGCAAAACGTAGCAATGTAGTGAATTTTGCAACATAGTCTTCAATATTCAAGTTTCCCTGCCTCAGGTTAGCAAATTCGGCACCCTTGTATTTACGATAAGATACCGGAAAGAAACGTTGATAAAACTCTGTCTTGAAGACATTCCAGGTCAAAACAGTTCCTCTACGCTCCAGAGATTTCTTTGTTGTGAACCACCAGCTTTTAGCAACCTCATGCAACTGATGACCAACAAGTCTGACTCTTCGTTCATCACCGTAGTCAAGTGAATCAAATAACATCTCCATGTCATCAAGCCATCCTTCACATTCAACTGCATTATCAGTACCTTTCAGAGTTGGCGGCTTGTAGGATTGAAAACGTTTCAACAATGTTTCCATTGGAGTTGTAGTCATATCTGTCATATCTCGTGATGTACTGCCCTGTTCATTACTCGGGACTGCAGTTGCAGGCACTATCGGTGTCACAACTGTCGGTGGAGTATGAACTGTCTGTTCTGGTAGAGAAATAGGAACATGGGGTCTCAGAGGAGGTCGTCCTGGTCTTCGAGACATATCTGATTATCAAAATGGTTAGGATACCAAATCATCAAATTATCTCAGTCCTCCTCTGATCATCTTACCTCTGATCAAGACTCGGTTCTGATTCAATCTTAAATAAATAATCACAATCTTCAAATAAAACATGCTTCCAATCAATTCAGATAATCAGGTAGCACGTCATAATTCATCAGGATACATGCCTCTATCAGTTCAGATATTCCAATAAGCATGCATCTTTAATCATCGTAATCATACTTTCAAATAAAATAAATACAACATCTTGTAATAAAATACTTGAAAGTAAATCATGCTAGCATTTAAAACATGTAATTCAATCACGTAATTAAATCATAGCATGATAAAAAAAAAAAAACATAAATAAGTAAGGCAGAAGACTCGATCTACCCCACTCACTGTCTATCTAAGTCCAGAATTGTCTTGCTCTGATACCACCTGTTGTGACGACCCGAGTTCTAATCTCTTAAAATCAATTAATCAACAAGATTAGACAAGTATCAATGTCTAAACAAAAGAATAATTTTTTTTTAATGGATTGCCCTGCGCACGCGCGGGCATCACCCCTCGCGCGCGCGCAAGCCAATGAGACCGAGGCCCTCTGGCTTGGCCTGCGCGCGCGCGAGCAGTAGCTCGCCCGTGCGCAGGCCAATCGGCCAGAACTTGGCTGCACTTTGCTGTTGTTCAAAAACTGTCCTAGCTTCACTATATCAACTCAACTCCATGTAAGAAACTCTAAACAAGTTCCAACAAGCATGAGGCAAGGTAAGTGAATGTATTAGCAAAATCATAATAATTTCTCATAAACATACAAGAAATAATCTTATTCATTCAAGATCAAGCTACTTTATCATATTGTGTCAAGGATTGACACCATATCTCAGATCCTATAATATTAACAAGACCGTATCTAAATCAACAACAAGTATTGAATCAAGTAGCTAGAACAAGATCAAGATTAAGGCTCCAATCTACTACATGACAGCTCACTCGACTCGTCTAACTCGGATCATCACGCTATGTTCATCTCATCCCTTGTTTTTTAAATACGCCTTTGCCCGGTTCCACTCCCTCCTATTGCAATGACACATACAACAAAACAATAGCCGGATAACTCCGTTGAGAAATAGATTTCCCAGTGAAAGCGACTAAACATCCATAACAAACATATATCAAGATCATGATATAAAGGTAAATATAATGCATGTTTTCAAAACAAGGTTCATTTTGTCATTCGTCGATTGGGATCCCGAGAAGTAGATATCATAACTAATCCACCGACTCTCCCGATCGAGGTGGAGTTACTTATCTTTCTTCTCTAGACTTTGAAGCAATCATATATGCAAATCAGACGCTAGGCTAAAACAACCACCCAGGCCATACATATACGATTCCACAAATCATCTATTCGAACGTTTCCGTTCATATCAAAATCAAGGAATACGTCTTCAAGATGAATGCAACATATATCATCATCAAGGCATTCATAACATCAAAAATTTATTCAACAACTCAAATGAAAACACATAAGAGCAATTAAACAAACAAGTATGTGATTTAGGGGAACTCGATACAAACCATCTCGAGTTTTAATCCCAATAAAATAGTAGTCCACTTTTACCTTTCAAATATGGTGTTTAGGATGTCTTCGAACTTGTCAAATTCTGTACAAGATCAATCACCAAAAACTCATCTCAAAGTCTGCTCACTATCAACCCAAACTTCAACAAGAACTTCAAGGCAAACTGTACCAACCTTGTTCTATCTTCTATCGGTTTCGGAGTCGACTTCTTGAGTTTATATACTCTGTTTATGCACTGAAACAATAGCATAACAATCAAGGAATCATCAGCTAATAGTTCAGCAACTTCTAAGTTCAAGAATAATAGCAAATCACTTCAAATCAAGAGTTCGACGGCATATCGGTACAAACTCGGCGATTCCGCACATATCTACAACATTTCTAACATGTATATCAGCTGGTGAAGCTTCAAACCCAACATAACAGCATATATATCAATCGAACCATAGTTGTAACATCACAAGAACATGATATAACAACCAATTCTCAACTCCACTTCAAGATTATCAAAGATAGAAGCTCAACAACATCAAGTCAATACCAGCTTCTGATCCCTGTCATTTTAGAACTATCAAACATTGATGAACAAAGAAGAAACTTACATCAAATCGAAGGTCGTCTTGCGAGGATTCCAGAACATCTTTAGAAATCGAAATCGGATATCCGTAGCTCAAGATATGTGGATTGGACAAAGACGAAGAAGCTTTGGAAATTCTCTGCTCTTGTTCTCGGTTTCCTCTTTTTTTTTCTTTGCTGAGTAATCTGATGGAAGAAATGGTGTTTCACACGTGAGTGCTAGGAAAAATCACAAGTGTCCAGCCCAAATAAGGATTTTGCACTTTGGCCCCTCAACTATGCAATAATTGCAATTCAGTCCTCAATTTCTCAATTTATTCAATTTCAATCCTAAATAATTTAAGAATATTAGAATTTAAATCAAAACTCCAAATATTCCCAAATTAAATATTCTCGAATCAAAATTAAATAATTCTGGGCGTTACACTCTTAGTTATTTTGAGCAGCCTATTCAGATTCTGGATCATAAAGACAAACAGCTCAGAAACAAGATTATTCAGCTAGTCAAGGTTCATTGTAGTCGACATGGCACAGAAGAAGTGACTTGGGAGACTGAGTCAGACATGAGACAGAGATTTCAAGAGTTGTTTCATTGATGTGAGTTCTTATTCTGTTTTCTGTTATTTCATTATCTTATGTGTATACAGATTATCTATACAGCTTGCTTATGATTTCGAGGACGAACTCATGTCTTAGTGGGGAGAAATGTAAGGCCCGGAATTATTTAATTTTAATCCGAGAATATTTAATTTTGGAATATTTAGAGTTTAGAATTAAATTCTAATATTCTTAAATGAATAAGGATTGAAATTGAATTAAATCGCTTTTCCAGGGACTAAACTGCAAAATAGCTTATATATATCTATATGACTCCTCTTCCATCAGATTACACGATCAAAATGGCAGAGGGATCAGATTTCTTTCTTCACGCCATTTTTAGCCTACAAAAGCTTCGATAATTTGTGATCCGGCTGTCAGAAATTCCAGATAAATATATATCTGAGATCACTGCTCCGAGACCTTCGTTTTGGTACAACTTTTATTGAGCTTTATCATACTTTATTTTTATGTTGAAGATGGGTTGATATTCTTTTTGAATATATATGTGATGGATCTAGTACCGGTTATGTATTCGCAGACGGTTCGGAAAAAGACTGTCGTTCGGATTTTATATGAATTTGAAAAGAACAATTTGAACACTACTGTGAGGACCTCGGGTTGCTAATCTCGTTTTAGGGCAACTAATGATTAATTAAACAATTAATCAAATAATTAAAGAATAATAAATCAAGAGCATAAAAAAAAATTAAAATTTCCCGAGCCTCGCTCGATCGGGAAAAAGCTACCGATCGAGCGAGCATCAAATCAAAAGTCTCGGGTCTGCAGCACAAAAAGCCTCGCTCGATCGGGCAAAAGCAACCGATCGAGCGAGCAAGAAAATCAAATTCACTGCCCTTGAAAAACAGGCCTCGCTCGATCGGTAACTTTT
Organism: Henckelia pumila; assembly: GCF_033568475.1. Lineage (NCBI taxonomy): Eukaryota > Viridiplantae > Streptophyta > Magnoliopsida > Lamiales > Gesneriaceae > Henckelia > Henckelia pumila. Next base: position 42,779,898 of record NC_133120.1, read on the forward strand.
ACCCGATCGAGCGAGCCATTATTTGCTCGAATTCTGCTGCTGAGTTTTTTGCTGTCAAAACTAAATCCAAAGTATATTTCATCATTCAAATCAAGTCTAAGCATGTTATAAAATCTGAGAACATGCATATAATCATATAACAAGTTTCATGCATTATAACATAAGCTTATTACATACAATAAATAGCATAAAGATATGAAACAATAAGCTACACGTCATATTCAAAGGTGAGCTTCTAAACACAAGTTCATATCAAGTTCTATGCTATCAAAGTATCATTCGTTCAACCTACAACCCGAGTCCACACTTGCTACATCTCTCTCCCGAGCTATCAAGGTCGTCTCAACCATGCTCCTGCCCCTCCTGTTGCAATGCACACATACAAAACAAAACAACAGCCGGATAAACTCCGGTGAGAAAATATTCTCAGTATAATCGACATATAAATGCGTTAAATAAATTCATATCAACCCTAAACATATCAACTCAAGAATAGAGTAAAAATAACGCATATCTCGCTTCAGAATTGATTCATAAATCATCGTTGCCATCAAGATTCGTATCCGATCTTGACATGGATATCCATCTATCAAAATCATTCTGGATTCGAAAATAAAGTCGTCCTCCGGCCTTGGCATAGAATCAATTCGTATCATCATCATATCAAAATCATATCGACTCAAAATTAAAGATCCACTACCTGGGATGGATCGACAACATCAAAACAATAACAAGTTCTCAATAAAAAAAAAAAACATAATCAGTATGTGATTTGGCGGACTACTCAAGATTCATAAATCCTGAGTATCATAGTCCTGAATCTTGATATTGTCTTATACCTTTCATTCTCGAGTTGACGATGTTCCACATCGGGATAGGAAGTATGACAACTCCTATATGAATCTGATCATTCAACCATAATCAATCTTCAATCACATTCACTTCAATCTTTATCACTCCTTCTTTGGTTTCAAGTTGAGGTTCTTGAGTCATTAGTCTCCTATTAAACTCTGAAACATATCATCAAAATATGCATATCAAACCTCATTCTATTCAATCATTTCAGAATTGAATCAAAATCATCAATATAGATTCAATCAACATCATTTCAACTTCAACTTCTTCTTAGACGGTAAAACTCAGAGTCTTGTATCGTTCGTCCTTCAAACGTGATTAAAACTGAGAAATAAAAATGCTATATCATCACTAACATTTCACTAACATCTCAATTCAATCTTTGGTTATCAAAACTGATCCTAAAACGTCAACCGGTGGCGTAGCGATTGAAAATCGAGAACCGACTCGGTATCGAATTCATTATGAACTTCTTATCAACTTTCAATCCCTCCATATCATTCATACTTCACATATCAGCAGCTATAATCACATGTTAACAAATCAAAAACATGCTAAAATACTTATAAGTTCACTTCTTAATCCATATTCGACCCGGTTTCGAAATTTAAACGGTATAACACGTCAAGAACATGATCTTATACCAAAGTACTGATCTCTGCCATATATCGATCTTCAAAACATGCCAAAAGGATTAACATGTGATTATAGCCTCTGCCATATATCGATCTTCAAAACATGCCAAAAGGATTAAATACTTACATCAAATCGAAGTACTCGTCACAAGGATTCCAGAACATTTTTTGAAATCGAAATCGGATGATCGGATCAAAAGTTACGGCGATTTGAACAAATCAAATTCAAAGGAAAAAGGAAGGAACGAGCTCCTCTGTTCTCACTTCAACTTTTCTGAATAATTATGGTTATACACGTGCCTGTGCTGATAAATCTGATTAAATTGGATAGATATTGAATAAATTGCAATTTAGTCCCTCAAGTCTTCAGTAATTGAAATTCAGTCCTCGGCCTTCGTTTTAATTCAATTTCAATCAAAAATAATTTAAGAATATTAGAATTAAAATTGAAACTCTAAATATTTCCAAATTAAATATACTCGGATTAAAATAAATAAATTTGGATTAATTAAATAATCCTGGTCTTTTGCACTTTAACCCTTACAACTTCGATATTTGCAAATCAGTCTCTGATCGGGTTGTATCTTCAAAATTAATCTTCGTTAATTCCTAACACATGGAATTTAATCTTAAATCCCATAAATATTCAAATCGAATATTTATTCTTTTAATTTAATAATTCTCGGAATTAATTTTCAAAACCCGTAAATTCTCAAATTAAATATTTTCGGCTCGGAAATTAAATCTATCATTTCCATAACTTCTCAAATCAATATTAGCCCATAATATGGAATTTAATTCTCAAATCCCATAATTAATAATTTAATATTTTTGGGCCTTACAATTCCTTCCCTCTAAGAAATGATTTCGTCCTCGAAATCGTAGTCAATCCAAATATCAAGTCTGATAAACTGAATGATTATCTGTAGTGATTCCCACTTCAATCATCCAATTCTGCATTTCGTATCTCACTTCATCTTTCAATCTCTTGTCAGATTATTACTTCGAATCTGCTTCTATTCTCTTGTATTCGGTATATATTCAGTTGTACTTTAAGTCATTGAAAAGAATTCGTTCTGAGCTGTTTGTTTTTCTTCAATCAAGAATTTGTCGAATAATCGACTTAACTCAGAATCTTGTCAATATCTATCTCATCTCAATAAAGTACATACAAGGAATCTACTGATACTTCTTTCACTTAGATACTGAACTTATCAAGTTGAAGAGAATACTTTCGTTCAATGAAATTATCAATTCTGTCTGACATTTCATTCAGTGAAATTCAACTTTTGTGACGACTTGATTCTTTCTCTATTTCATTCTATACAAAGTATAGAACATAAATCAAGTCTACACTGGTATTCAGTTCATCGCTTCAAGATTAGTATTCAACTTCATATTCTGAATCTGTAAATTAACTCTTCTCTTTCTCTATTCTGAATTGAGTGATGTTTCAAGAACAACTTTTCCACTTAACTAATCAATTTCAGCTTCAAAAGTTATATCTATCATTCAATTACTAACTCTGTTTCATCATCTCTTCTTTCATTCCGTACAGATTAATATTCATTATCTTTGTATTCTTCAAATCACATCTGATCTGCTGTCAACAAATCATGTCCGATCTGATATCATATACTTTAGTAGTATCATTTCAACACAAGAAAATCAGATTTTCTTTCATCATATCATCATAATCTTATCTCAAAATCGATTCATTAGCTGTTACCGGAATTATAATCATCCAGTGGCAACACCTCAAGACAAGTAATGCTGAATCAGTTATCAAAGTTCTGAGAATATTCTCAATATTCGGAAAATCAACTCAGATAATCCATCAATCGACAAATGGTATAATGAAATCACATATAACTAACTCTCAGAACATCAATCAATCTATTGATGCCACATTTACCGAATAGATCTAATGTCTTAATCCTGACAATAGATTTTAATCATTCCTGTAATTTATCATATCTCTATCTTTTTCATAGATCTGAATCGATAGTTGTTATTCACATCTCATACAGTGTATACCACAATCTGATTAGTCTATTCAGATTATGTCGTAATCAGAGTTTATGTTGTATTCACAGATTTCAACGTATTCAGAACTGTTGATAATAGGTATCATATCAGATAAAATCTCATTCTCGAAATTCAATTCATCTTCTCTGATTATTCTTCCAATTCAAGGATAACATATTGTACCTTTACCGCAAAAAGTACTCAAAGTCTTCGAATCATCTGTATTACAATGTAATAGTAAACCCAATGTTTCAATCTGAAACATTATTTCTTGGCTTACTGTTCATCCTACAACGAATCTAATCACAATTCAGTGATTTGATCATATAGATAGATTATCGTATATAGTACTTCCAATCAATCTGTTAATAACTACCAACTGTTTACATCATATACACGGCTTCATCTTGGTAGTTTCACAAATTACTCTTTCAAATCATGATTTCATTTCAATCTCTGGAGTTTCTAAATTATCACCGAACTAATCTGGTCAATGATTTTCAACCTCATCAAAAACCCTCTGTATGTTTAACTTCGAAAACATACTAATTCTGTTACCTCTATTTGCTTTATCTTCTGATAAAACAATTATTGGATGAATCCCAAATTCATTGTTGTGCATTTTCTTCAAATTATGATATTTCTTGTCGGAAATATCAAGCACAATCAAATTATTAGTCACAATAAAATTCATCTATTCTGGTCTGAGGCTTCAATTCATATCTCATTCTGGCATTATATACTGAATTCTCATTGCTGCAGTTACTTTCTGTGTTTATTTCATCCTCTGAACAGTTCTGGCTTACTTCCAATCGAAAATCATTCTGATTGATGACATATTCATCTGAATATTCAAACCAAAATACACAGAAATCTAAAATCAATTTATCGGATGTCTATTTCATTCCTTATTTCTATCTCTAAATACAGATAATTCATATCATCTAACCCAAAAATTCAGGAATCAAATTCAAATTCTTCTATCAGTTACGAGCCAACAATCTTCAAATACGCTGAAATATCATCAAAGGATCAATAATTCTCAAAATCAAAAGAATAAATCAAGATTGAGAAAATCCCTCAATCAAGGTCATCTAAAAATCAAATCATCTGGATAACAAACTCTGCAAAGTGAAAACAACTTACTTGCATCGCATAACTCCGAATGAGTGAATCAGCACAGGCTCTAAACGAAAGCAATGTGCCATGAGAGCCAATCAATATTCAATCATTCAAGAATTATATCATAATCGATTCAGCATAATCAAAGAAAAGACTCGTCTGTAACTGATTTTCATATCATTCTCTATCTTCTAAACCTCAAAATCACTATTCAGTTCATAATCTCGTCACGTTGATAATTCACCAATTCATCAATTCACTATTGAATTCCAGTTCTCAATTTAATCTAAAGTCAAAAATATTACTGGAACATCTCCGTAATCTCTATTCATTGGCATACCTATCACTGCTGATTTAGATCTTGAACATATCTAGTGCATTGAATACACTGATTTCGGAATATTTCTGTAATCAAACATCATATATCAAACCGAAATCACAGAATCTTAATTCGTGATTCTATATCATACCAAACTTATTCATATGCACGTTATGTTCTTGCTGATCTAATTTTATCGCTTCTTATCACCAGTTCTTTTAATAATCTGTATTCGATTATTGCATCATCATTTATCATGCAACATAAACAGATATTTCAGTCTGAACACAATCATCTTCAGTTTCAGTTCATTGAAGCAATATCATTTTCAGTCTCATTTCATCAAATCAGTAGTTCTATTCTTCAGTTCAATTCACACAATCTCTTTTCTGATACAGAGGTGATCATATAATAAGCTTTCAGCTATCATGAATCTATTACACCAATAATAAACAGGTCAAACCAAAATAAATCTATTACCTGAAATTTCATTTTCAGGTGCAAGTTCATTCTAATTCTCTGTATGCTTCTGGAATAGAAATTGTAGCTAAATATGTGTTTCTCTCACACACTGTAGCATCTTTACAATTTCAGTCTTTTTGCTTCATCATTCAGCTTCAGTTCTATTTAACAAGACTATGTCTTTCATAACATGTTTCAGTCGTCATCATTTATTCAGACATATTCTTCGAATTCAAGCCATAACTAAAAAACTCAATCTTGAGCTTCTGATCATTTACAATTCAAAGAATTATAATAGGCTTGAAAATCTAATAAGACATTCTTCAATACTCAAAATATTCAGCTTCTAGATGGTATATTTTTCCTTCTCATCATGTCTATCTGTTGTGGCAAAGAAACATCAATAAAACTCTGTTCTAAACACTTACCAACAAATAAATATACCTCTATTCTGTCAGAATTTCTTCATCAAAATCTATCAGCTAGTTGCTAGATCGTGAAGTTGGTAGACAGTCAATCTGATACATCATTCATATGTATCTTCCAGATATCTGAACATCAGTTCTTCAAAATAACTTCCACCTGTAATACATCTGTTCATTTTCTGATATACTGTTCTATTTCATCAGAGATATTTCATTCAGCTGAGCAATAAGACAGTTCTGTTCAATCTGACCATACCATTCTGCTCAATCAGGCCATACAACTCTGTCAGCCTGGGGTGCTTACGTCACCCGAAGAACAATGTTCTCTTCAATTCTGGGTGCTTACATCACCAAGGGAAATTCTTAGAATAACATCAATAAGAATTTAAAAATTTACAAATCAGTAAATTAATCAATTCAATTTCAAAAGTATATCAAGAGTACATGCAATTTATTAACTCATCGAATCAAATACTGCATAATCATGCCATACTATAAATGCATGTGACTCACTCTACCCCACTCAGCTTCTATCTCAGTCCAGAACCTACGCTCTGATACCACCTGTTGTGAGGACCTCGGGTTGCTAATCTCGCTTTAGGGCAAATAATGATTAATTAAAAAATTAATCAAACAATTAAAGAATAATAAATCAAGAGCATAAAAAAAAATTTGAAATTTCCCGAGCCTCGCTCGATCGGGAAAAATCTACCGATCGAGCGAGCATCAAATCAAAAGTCTCGGGTCTGCAGCACAAAAAGCCTCGCTCGATCGGGCAAAAGCAACCGATCGAGCGAGCAAGAAAATCAAATTCACTGCCCTTGAAAAACAGGCCTCGCTCGATCGGTAACTTTTACCCGATCGAGCGAGCCATTATTTGCTCGAATTCTGCTGCTGAGTTTTTTGCTGTCAAAACTAAATCCAAAGTATATTTCATCATTCAAATCAAGTCTAAGCATGTTATAAAATCTGAGAACATGCATATAATCATATAACAAGTTTCATGCATTATAACATAAGCTTATTACATACAATAAATAGCATAAAGATATGAAACAATAAGCTACACGTCATCTTCAAAGGTGGGCTTCTAAACACAAGTTCATATCAAGTTCTATGCTATCAAAGTATCATTCGTTCAACCTACAACCCGAGTTCACACTTGCTACATCTCTCTCCCGAGCTATCAAGGTCGTCTCAACCATGCTCCTGCCCCTCCTGTTGCAATGCACACATACAAAACAAAACAACAGCCGGATAAACTCCGGTGAGAAATTATTCTCAGCATAATCGACATATAAATGCGTTAAATAAATTCATATCAACCCTAAACATATCAACTCAAGAATAGAGTAAAAATAATGCATATCTCGCTTCAGAATTGATTCATAAATCATCGTTGCCATCAAGATTTGTATCCGATCTTGACATGGATATCCATCTATCAAAATCATTCTGGATTCGAAAATAAAGTCGTCCTCCGACCTTGGCATAGAATCAATTCGTATCATCATCATATCAAAATCATATCGACTCGAAATTAAAGATCCACTACCTGGGATGGATCGACAACATCAAAACAATAACAAGTTCTCAATCAAAAGAAAACATAATCAGTATGTAATTTGGCGGACTACTCAAGATTCATAAATCCTGAGTATCATAGTCCTGAATCTCGATATCGTCTTATACCTTTCATTCTCGAGTTGATGATGTTCCACATCGGGATAGGAAGTATGACAACTCCTATATGAATCTGATCATTCAACCATAATCAATCTTCAATCACATTCACTTCAATCTTGATCACTCCTTCTTTGGTTTCAAGTTGAGGTTCTTGAGTCATTAGTCTCCTATTAAACTATGAAACATATCATCAAAATATGCATATCAAATCTCATTCTATTCAATCATTTCAGAATTGAATCAAAATCATCAATATAGATTCAATCAACATCATTTCAACTTCAACTTCTTCTTAGACGGTATAACTCGGAGTCTTGTATCGTTCGTCCTTCAAACTTGATTAAAACTGAGAAATAAAAATGATATATCATCACTAACATTTCACTAACATCTCAATTCAATCTTTGGTTATCAAAACTGATCCTAAAACGTCAACCGGCGGCATAGCGATTGAAAATCGGGAACCGACTCGGTATCGAATTCATTATGAACTTCTTATCAACTTTCAATCCCTCCATATCATTCATACTTCACATATCAGCAGCTATAATCACATGTTAACAAATCAAAAACATGCTGAAATACTTATAAGTTCACTTCTTAATCCATATTTGACCCGGTTTCGAAATTTAAACGGTATAACACGTCAAGAACATGATCTTATACCAAAGTACTGATCTCTGCCATATATCGATCTTCAAAACATGCCGAAAGGATTAAATACATACATCAAATCGAAGTACTCATCACAAGGATTCCAGAACATTTTTCGGAATCGAAATCGGACGATCGGATCAAAAGTTACGGCGATTTTAACAAATCAAATTCAAAGGAAAAGGAAGGAACGAGCTCCTTTGTTCTCACTTCAAATTTTCTGAAGAATTCTGGTTATACATGTGCCTATGCTGATAAATCTGATTAAATCGGATAGATATTGAATAAATTGCAATTTAGTCCCTCAAGTCTTCAGTAATTGAAATTCAGTCCTCGGCCTTCGTTTTAATTCAATTTCAATCAAAAATAATTTAAGAATATTAGAATTAAAATCGAAACTCTAAATATTCCCAAATTAAATATACTCGGATTAAAATAAATAAATTCGGATTAATTAAATAATCCTGGCCTTTTGCACTTTAACCCTTGCAACTTCGATATTTGCAAATCAGTCTCTGATCGGGTTGTATCTTCAAAATTAATCTTCGTTAATTCCCGACACATGGAATTTAATCTTAAATCCCATAAATATTCAAATCGAATATTTATTCTTTTAATTTAAGAATTCTCGGAATTAATTTCCAAAACCCGTAAATTCTCAAATTAAATATTTTCGGCTCGAAAATTAAATCTATCATTTCCATAACTTCTCAAATCAATATTATCCCATAATATGGAATTTAATTATCAAATCTCATAATTAATAATTTAATATTTTCGGACCTTACAACTACCATGTCTGATGTTACTGATTTTGATGTTATTGAGATGATATGTTAGAGATTATGAGTTATATTGCTTGTTGGATTGATTGTGATATTGATTTGGTTGCCGGTTTTTAGCCGTTACGCCGTCGATTTGCAAAATGTCAAGACTTTGCTATTATGGTTTGACAGAAGCATGGTTTGAGTTGCATCTGATCTTGTTAGTTATTTGATATGTCATTTCTCAGCTTTATATCAAAGTTGCCGAATTCGAGATCTCCGATTAGAACCGAGAAGGATTTGAAGCAAGGTTTGCTAGAATTTTCACTTGAGATTGAGTTGAGAAGTTGAGCAGCCTTTTGATATGATTTATCATTAATGTCTTTGCAAATTTGAAGTACTTTCAGAAGTGCTATTGAAAGGTATAAATGACAGCTAATCCAGATGGGATAGAACGCTCGAAATAGCTATTGTTTCGAGTATTCCCTTGTTAATCACATACTTGGTTGATTATGTGTTTTATGTGATTAAATGATTTGATTATTTTGCTTGCTTATTTAAGTACATGTTCAAGGTGTTTTATAGCATTTAATGCATACAGACCATGTTGCATTCATCTTGAACTCCAACCTGATAAGCACAGAGGGTTGAAAAGCCTAGAGTGCATATGACGTTTGGCGGATTGTAGTTGAGTGGCACGGAATGTAGACTTACTTCCAGAGCCAGAAGACTCACTATAGTTGCACCAAAGTCAGAGGAAATAAAGTATTTAACTTCACCTCGATTGGGTGAGTTGGTTTTTGTTGACGATTTTATTTTCTCGGGATCCCAAGAACTTATATCCTATTGATATCAGCTTGATAGCCTCTTTTGTCATATGCATTGCATTCACGTTTATTATCTCGCGCATTATGTTGTTTATACTGGGATTTTATTCTCACCGGAGGTATCCGGCTATTGCTTTGTTTTGTATGTGTGCATGGCAATAGGTGGGGCAGGAGTTGGTCAGAAGCGACAGGGATAGCTCGAGAGAGAGTCTTAGCATGTGAGGACTCAGGTTTTAGCAGAACAACTTGTATTTTAGCAGAACAACTAGTACTTTGAGTTGTTGAAACATGGTAGAATGATACAAGAACTTTGTATGATGTTGTCAAGTACTTGTTAGCCTTCATATTATGTTTGTAAAGAGCAAGTCTTTTATTGTGTAACTTGTCAAAGATTAGATATACATGTTGGGTTGTGTTTTGATGTTATCATCTTCTCTTATTCATGTATGGTGTTGTTAGAGGAGCTGGGGCATCCCAAACTTCTATTTGACAGCAAAAAGTCAGATTTTGAGCAGCCGGACAGAGCACAGCTCGCTCGAGCGGAGCCCGAGGCTCGCTCGCTCGAGCGAGCCAAGGGGTCCTAGACCCAAGCGGCGCTCGCTCGAGCGAGAGGTGAGGCTCGCTCGAGCGAGCCACTTTGGTTCTAAAAATAAAAAATAAAAAAAATAATTTTGTTTATCTTTTTGCGACGTGCTTTTGCGTCGCCAAATGTTAGGTTTTACGTTTCCAATTTTCCGGTTTTGCAAATTAACTATTTTTAGTTACAAATCGCCCTATAAGATTTGATTAGCAACCCGGGTCCCCACATCTATGAAGAGAAGTGTAAGATATTCACCAACCATAAGAGCCTCAAGTACTTCTTCACCCAGAAAAAGTTGAATATGAGGCAACGGTGATGGCTAGAGTTGGTGAAGGACTACAATTGTGAGATCAGTTACCACCCGGGTAAGGCTAACGTGGTCGTAGATGCATTGAGCCAGAAGACGGCAGTGATTGCTTCCATGTCAGTGGCTAGACCGTTGCAGGATGAGATTCAGAGGTTTTGATTGGAGTTCTATGCTAAGGGTAGGGCTCCTAGGTTGTCAGCCTTGTTAGTGCAGACCACATTGTTCGATCGTATCAGAGTTGCTCAAGCAGATGATGAGCAACTGAGAAAGTGGAGACAGAGAGCTGAGGAGAATGATAGTGGTTTGTGTTCTGTAGTAGATGGGATTTTGAAGTTCAGAGATCGATTTTGGGTTCCCGTAGGTGACTCTCTGCGAGCTACTATCATGGCAGAGGCACACGCATCACCGTACTCTATCCACCCAGGAAGTACGAAGATATATTGGGATCTTCAGCGATTGTATTGGTGGCCGGGCATGAAGAGTGACATTGCCCGATTCGTGTCAGAATTCCTGACATGCCAGCAGGTTAAGGCGGAGCATCAGAGGCCTGCAGGATTGCTTAAGCCCCTCCCTATTCCGGAGTGGAAATGGGAGAACATTACTATGGACTTCGTTGTTGGTTTGCCAAGGACAGTGAGGAATTCGAATGCTATTTGGGTTATAGTAGACCGACTCACAAAGTCGGCACACTTCTTGCCAGTGACGACGACCTTCACGATGACACAGTATGCAGAGTTGTATATCCGAGAGATAGTCAGACTACATGGTATTCCTGTTTCCATAGTGTCTGATAGAGATCCGTAGTTTACTTCAACTTTTTGGAAGAGTCTTCACGCAGCTTTAGGGACGAAGCTTTTATATAGCACGAACTTTCACCCGCAGACGGATGGACAGTCCGATAGAGTGATTCAGATTCTAGAAGATATTTTGAGAGCTTGTGCCATTGACTTTCAAGGCAGTTGGGAGTCGAGACTGGCATTGGTGGAATTTGCTTATAACAACTGTGACGCCCGGGGCTGAAGAGGCAGAGAGTGATCGCCGGTGCCAAGAGGTTGCACGGACAATGAGCGGCTCCTGGTAGGCTTCTAGGCGGAGGGAGACATGAATGAACCGATCCCGTGCCAGAATGAGAGGGATTCTGAGACTGTGTAGGTATGGGACTACATGGTTGAGGATGGCTTAAAAGATTTCATATGTAATATTCATATCAAGAAGGTGCATCTTCTTTTCAGGAGCTCATCACATAAGAACTCCAAAGTTAAGCGTGCTTGACTTGGGGCAATTATAGGATGGGTGACCCCCTGGGAAGTTTTCCAGGGTCCGTGTGAGTGAGGACATAAGCACGCTGAAAAGACCCGTCTTGATACAGTGGGGCGTTACAACAACAGCTTTCAAGCCACCATTGGTATGGCGCCTTACGAGGCACTCTATGGAAGATCATGTAGATCTCCGGTGTTGTGGACCGAGATTGGGGAGAAATCGGAGTTGGGACCAGAGATTGTTCAGCAGACTGCCGAAGTTGTAGCCAAGATCCGTGACAGGATGAGGACTTCACAGAGCCGGCAAAAGAGTTATGCTGATCACAGGAGGAGAGACTTGGATTTCTCGGTGGGAGATCATGTGTTCATCCGAGTAGCACCGCTGAAGGGAGTTATGAGGTTTGGGAAGAAGGGAAAACTGGCGCCGAGGTTCATAGGACCCTTCGAGATATTGGATAGGGTAGGGGCATTGGCTTATATGGTGGCCTTGCCGCCTAACCTTGATGGGGTCAAAAATGTCTTCCATGTGTCGATGCTGAGGAAGTACATCTCGAACCCATCCCATGTGCTCAGTTCGGAACCACTTCAGATATCTCCTCACATGACCTATAAGGAGAGGCCCATCCGGATTTTGGATAGACAGGAGAGAAGACTCTGTAAAAAGTCGATTCCAATGATCAAGGTGAGATGTCAGAACCATTCGGATGAAGAGGCCACTTGGGAAGCAGAAGCAGATATCAGAGATCGCTATCCGGAACTTTTTGGTGAGTCTCGAATTTCGAGGACGAAATTCTGTTTTAGGGAGGGAGGAACTGTGACGCCGAGAATTTTCATAATTTGTGTTTTATGCCTAAACCTGTTTTACTATTTATAATTTTTAATTTTTTGATATTTAATTGCTTGGCTCGATATTAAATTTTAAATTTTATATTATTTTATCATTTTTAAATTTTCAGTTACTGTCGCTTTTAAATTTAATTTTTCCCGCACTCTTGAACTTTCTCTTTTAAACCTCTGCGAGGATTAGTATTTTAATTTTCGGGCTATCGAATTCGATCTTTTATTTTATTTGAAAAATCCTAGTGTGTGTTTTGGATGCGGATTAATTTAGAAATGCGAATTTTCTATTTAGTTTAACATTTAAAATTTTAATTGACATTTTTACCTAAGGTTGGGTATAACCCTAGCTTTTAAAACACACACACACACTAACACTCTAAAACACACTCAACTCACGCACACCATTTCATGATACACACACACGTCGAGAGAAGAGCAGACTTCCCTCTGTTCTTCATTTTTTTTTCTTTCCTTCGATCCGCCTCCCATCTTCATCCAAGCTACCATTTTCTTCCCTTCTTGTGGCAAATCGATCCTAGAATGGTTGGAGACGATTCTTGAGCTCAATTTTTTTTAGTTTTTCCAGCTCCTCTTCCACGGCCTTGCTCTCGGCCGCGACTTCGGATTTCTGGGCGATCGATTCCTTTTTTTTCTCTCTTGCATTAGCTAGGCAGGATTATGGTTTCGTTTCTCGCATTTATATACGATTATTGTGTGTTGCATCTCGGTGTTAGCTATTGTTTTCCCCATTTTCAATTTTTTCAGAAAATATGTGTGCCCTGTGCTCTTCTTTCGCTCGACCTATGGCTCTTACGGGAAAATTTGGTTTGTAGCCGATTGTATGATGATCGTATGTATAGATTAATCGATTTAAGGCATTGAAAGGAACGTTTATCATGCTCGTGTATTTTTTTTTGAAATTTCAGAAATCTATTGGCTTTCATGTTTAATTTATGTCGTGTATTGATGGTGAATGTTGGTGTGATGATGTAGGGGCTACCACGGGTGATATGAAGTTCAAGTGGTAGCAATAGAATGAGACGGATTTGTAGTAGGGGACTGTTTGAACTTGGAAATACTAAGGGCTGTTTCGGGGCTGTCCGGGTGTGAGCATTAGCAAGGGAGATTGGCGTCTGTTAAGGGGATTGCTAAATGAGCTTAGATGATGGTTTATGGTAGTGGATAAAGGATTTGGTGGTAGTGCTTAGGATGTGTTGCGATTAGCTAACGAATTTGGTGAAGGGGGCATCGAATTTGTTGGGGAACTCGGTCAAGGGGTGCTGTTAGGGACTGCCATTTTGAGTTAAGATAGGCTGGAGAGGGGTACGTTCTTATGGGTTGAGAAGAGTCTAAGTATTGGTCATGATCCTAGTATATTGGCTTTGACCTTGGGAGGCCTGCGACTAAGTTTTGGAAGGTTATATAAGGAGACTTGATCAGAATTGTAGCGACCTATCCCGGATCCACTACCTAATCAGAGTTAAGAGCATAATTAAGCATGCATTAAATAAAATCGCTGCGGAAGACTTAAATACAAGCAGACCGGCAAAATAAAACCGGCTAACAAACTCGATTTATACAACCCAATCGAATTTCTTAGATAAAAACCTACAGCTAAATATTGTTGTCTTCAAGGTCGCTGGCTCCTCCAGGCTCCTGGTGCTCAATCCTGCACCTACACCTGCCCCGTCGAAATAGGGTATCCAGATACACAAAAAATACTGGACGTGAACTCTAAGCTCAATACAAAAGCACGGATAAACATACAAATATGATGCATGCAAATGACCGGGTATCCATATCTGGGATAACTGTATACGAACTGCTCAGACTGGCGCCTGGGATATAAGCTCGTCATATCGGGGTAGCTAACCACTGTGTGCGACCACTCATTCCCAAATCACGGATGCGGACCACGGAGTCCTTCAGGTATCAGTACCTAAGGGTACTCGATATCAAACGTCGTAACAGGGCTGAGCAACTATAACTGGCTCATCTCGAAAGATATACAGATGTATAGGCACAAGATGATATGCACATGCCGCATAACAATAATAACATGCAAACACATAAATGCAACATATAAGCATGCATATCCGCTGGCAATCTCAGTCAGTACTTACGTACCTTTCTAAGCCAGTCCTAGTAGTCCCACTCTAGGTTCCAAGCCTATCATCAAGTCTACAATGCAAATACCCATGCATCATTCAATAAGCTCTAAAAGCCTTAACTAAGCTATTGCATACTCCTAAATAATTTAAGAAGACCATAGCTATACCTGCGTTCGTCGTCAGCCCACTGATGGCGACTATCCCGCAACTAGGGCACTCCCCTGCTGCGAATTCACAGCCTCGAACACGGCTCTACAACACGAGCACTGCTCTGCTACTATGTCAGACACTGTCTGACTATACTAAAACAAATATCCTACTCCAACTCTAGAATAAGAGTACCCAAAGCCCTAAAATAGGACCTCGAGGGCGAAGGAGAGAATTCGGAATTGGTAAGAAATGAATGCCTCGGACCTTATATTTATAGGCATCGATCGGAACCTCCGATCCTCGATCGGAACTTTCGATCCTTGATCGGAACGTCCGATCTTGCCATCGGAGCTTCCGAACATCCTCATCTGCCACGTGTCAAAATCTCACTGGTTGACTTCGGATAGGGGTGATCGGAGCTTCCGATCCTGTTCGGAGCTTCCGATCAACCACACGTCATGGATGACGTAATTCGATGGGAGCTTCCGATCACCTTCGGAGCATCCGATCCTAACTTCGGAGCTTCCGATCTCTCTGACCCTCCGGACCATTTCTGATCATTTTGGGTCTATTTCCGGGCTCCGTTAATCCTTTTAGAAGTCTCCTTAATCACGTTTTACTTAATCTAACATGATCACACGATAACTACTCATTATCGTTAATTCTGGATATGGGCCACTACAAGAATATTATCGGTGTGAGAGCTGTCCAAAAACTGATCTTTGGAACGGTTCTAAGCTCCGGATTTGGCTAAGGGCTCGGGTTGGGAAATATCTTAGAATGATAGGAAAGGGCTGGTTTGAGTGAAATCAAATTCGGTTAAGTCTAGATGGAGTTTTAGTCCATTGATTGGAAAGGTGCAGGATAATTGGTGTTAAACAAGGTTGCTGTCCGAAAACAAAATCTTGGTAAAATGATGGTATAGGAATAATACTCGGAGAATGGTTTTCTTACTTGGTCCTAAGTGCAAATCATGGTTTAGATTCCTATCTTTGGTTTTCTTCCTAAATCACCATTCCACTCATTCACCATCGAGTCTCTTGCATGTACATTGATTGTGACTATAGAAATGACGTGTATGTGTGGGGTTGGGAGACGTTCTGACCTACCTTACCAATGGACGTGTATGTGTGGGGTTGAGAGACGTCTTGGCCTACCTTACCAAATTTAGACGTGTAAGCGTGGGGTTGAGAGAAATCTTGGCCTCCCTTACCTATCACAAGGCAAGACGAGTTTAGGAGACATCCTAACTTCCTTGCGGCATAGTGCACTGCAGCCATGATCATGATCGAAACCACAGGGTCACAAATCAAGGATCTAAGTTCGCTATTTATATGATTATTTTCAGAACCATGTTACGCAATTTATTGAGTTATTTGATTTAGCCTTGCACTTGTCATATTCATGTACTCACATCTTTTACATGTTCATTATTTTTAAGTTCAGGGGCACTAACAATTATTTTATTACGCACTATTTTGAATTCTGTGTGTGCTTGTAGTTATTTAGTACTCATTATCCCCCCATGATCTTGCTGGGTCTTTTAGACTCACCCCACTTCTTTCTTTCTTCCAGGTGAGGATGAGTATCAGTGGACTGAGGGGCAGGATCCCATGGGCAAGGTTCCCGGAGGCGCAGGCCTGTGACCGTGGCTCCATTTATTTTTCCGCTGTGTCCTTTTAGTCCTAGAGTCTGAAATAAATATACAATTCGTAATTTCACGTTATTTAGTAGTAGGATGTGTTTCCCTGCTTAGGAACAGTTGGTTCGCTTTACTTTTGGGTTGGTTGCCCGGTGTGGCACCTTACTATCATGTTGCTAGTTTTGATACTTGTTGAATGTTGGGAGTCGTTATTTAAGATATTTTGAACTGCTGTCTGTGTTTGTTGGTTTGTTCTAAAAACAACGGGTCATGCCGAAATTTTTTGAAAATTTTAATTATTTAGAAAACCCGCGTATTACTTTCTTATATTTTCTTGAGTATTAGTAGCTAGTCTTTAAAGCATAATTATACATTAATTAATTAAACTTACATTATGTAGGGAGATACTTCTTTCATATTTTCTAGCACAGTCAAAAGTGCTTGTATCAATTTGTGGCACTGTAATTGGTGGTTTGCATGCTAAGAAGCCTGAAACATTTGATTTGGTGTTTCGGTTTGATTGAGGAACCCCAACAGGATCAAGTCCGTCGAGGTATTCAGAAAAAAAACTCAATTACTTATTTTGTTGAATATCTCTTAACAATGCAACCTTCGGGATGTTTTTGACTTCCTACATAACTCTTAAGCACCTTCATGCATTTTTCGAATGGATACATGCACCGGAAGTAAAGAGGTCCACATAATCGAAATTCTCGAACAAGATGGACTATTAAGTGAATCATAACAACGAAGAAAGAATGAGAAATACTGCTCCAATAAAAAGAGCGTAACAACCAAGCCAGATTGCAACTCATCTAACTTGATTGCATCTATAACCTTGCAACAAATTTCGTTGAAACAGAAGCATAATATTATGATGGCATATCTAACATGTTTTGGCAGTGCATCACGTTTGAGTATTGGCAGGAAATGCTGCATTAGAACATGAAAATCATGGGATTTTAAGCCAGTCAACTTCAGCTCAGAAATGCACACAAGATTCTTCATGTTGGATGAGTAACCTTTTGGAACTATTATATACATTAACGACTGGCACTGTGATACCCCTATCTTACATGGGAAAAATTAAATATTTAAAATGAGTTTATAATGACTTACAATATACTCCTTTTCATTTTAGGCCTTGTTGGGTATCCAAGAGATGACATCAGTAAGTTCTCGTGGATACATGGTTCGAACAGGAGGTGTATTTCCTCACATAAAGGAACCTGATTATTTGGTAAGAAGTTAAAAGTTAATGCAGACATTGTTATGACTATTAGATAATTTATGTTAACTATTACATAACTGATGTCACAATCATACAACATATATGCAAAATCAAATTACCACAATCATTGTAATATCTAGCCTTTTGATGACAATAATATGTTAGTTTTGTATTTTTTTTTTGTATCGCCAGTGGACACAGTTTCCATATATTTGATTTAATTTTATATGAGTTCAATGCATGCAAAATAGTGTTTGAATATCCATTTAGGACCAGGCTATTCAAACTCGTCCCCCTAACTATTAACTAACCATCATTTTGGTTATTAGTTATCAACATTATTTTTAGTGAAACCGGTTTTTTTTCTTAAAAATCATTTGAGCTTTTATTTTTGATTTTGAAATAAAAGAAATTAAGTATAAGATGACGAGTTTAAAAATTTAAAGACAATAGATTTGTCAAAATATGAACTATACATATTATGATCTTTTAGTTTGTAAATTAATTATATAAATACCTTTTCATGTATTTTTAAATCTATAAAATATCAATATTTATGATAATAATGATATAAAAAACTAAATTTTATTATGTTATAAGTTTCCTAAACTTAATAGAGGTTATTAGATTATATTACAATAATTTTTTTTAAAAAAGAATTAAGCACATGCATGAGATCTAATGTATGAATGAATAAGTATTATGTTATTTTTAATTATTTATATTGTAGAGTTAACTTGTAATTTAGATTTATATTAAAAAATAGGTTATTTTTTATAATTTAATACACATTATTTTTAGTTTTTATTATGAATCAGAGATTAAAGTAGTTCAATAAATAAAATAATAATAAATTTATTATTGCAACATCAAATATGAAAAGATATATCTCTATATTGAAATTAAGTAAAACTTATATGGATTTATCGTCCACCTTGTTTTATCATGTAGGTTTATAGAGAATCATGGTGTAAAAAATGTTTCAAACTCACTCACTTTGAAGAGGTATTTATGTGACAGTAAACTCTTCATTCTATATATGTCATCATTAATTTTGTGGCTGCATTTTCAACTATATCTGGATCTTTCCATAGGGAAATTGCAGTGAAAGCATACTTGAAACGACCTTGACTCAACTTTTAAATAATAACTAAATAAAATACGGGTTTTCAAAATTTTTAAAATTTTTTTTTATTAAAATTTCGGCATGACCTCTCTTTTTATATTACAATCAACCTGTCTCAAACAGCAACCAAAATAAAAATAAAAGAAGTAGATACTGACGACACCAGAAACTAGGCCGAGACAAGAACGAGACCCAAGAAAAAGGTTCGACATATCGAATATCCACAAGATTAGAAATCTAATATTTACATGCTCATAAACAATGCTATCAAAACATTACATATGCATTTGACAACTGAGCAAAATAAATGAGTCATAACATAGAAATTCTAATAACTATGCGGAAGGCGAGCATAGGTCGGAGGGATGTGCCGTGCCCGCATCGTAGTTCACTCGATAGTCTTGCCCCTCGATCTCAAGGAAAAGCACCTCACCTGAAAGTAGGAAGAAGTGGGTGAGTCTAAAAGATCCAGCAAGAATATGGGGGGATAATGAGTACTACGTAAATACAAGCACACGCAGATTAAAAATAACTGATACTAAAAATACCTTCGTTTTGTGCACTTACTTTAAACAAGTGAATAAACTTCAAATTTAAAGAGAGAACATGAAATGAAACATATGCATGGCTAAGTCATGTAAAATCAATGAAACTGCATAAACTGTATCTGAATCTGTAACTGTGAACTTAGATCCTTGATTGTGACTCTGTGATTTTGTTCATGATCATGGCTGCAGTGCACTATGCCGCAAGGAGGTCAGAATAACACTCAACCCAATCTTGTCCTGTAATTGGTAAGGGAGGCCAAGATTTCTATTAACCCCACATACACGTCTGTATTTGGTAAGGTAGGCCAAGACATCTCTCAACCCCACACATACACATCCTTTGGTAATGTAGGTCAGAATTTCTCCCAACCCCACACATACACGTCATTTCTATAGTCACAATCATCTCACTTCGTTCATAAAAATATTTTCTTTCATACTTTCTTTCTTGCCTTGATATAAGAACTTAACATGCATATGTAAATATGACGTACATGTAAATGTTAATAAATAATCATGCATATGACTCACACATGGATGATCGGGATGGTGATTCAGGAGACAAACCAAAGGATGAGGAAACTAAACCATAATGTCGCGCTTAAGACAAGTTGGAGCGGTTCGCCCGTAAAATATGTAACTTGCTCGGTTCTTAGTCCAAAGGGATTCCGCTTGAAACCATGACACTTAGAACTAAGCAAGAAAATCATCCTCGAAATTTATTTCCTAAGCAATCATTTTATAAAAAATCAACTTCCGGGCAACAAGCCCTTTGGCTTCAAAATTCTGCACACATACATTCAAAAATCTAGAACATTATCAAAACTTAACCAAATTAATTTCCGCTTGAACCGACATGATCCCGACATCTAAGACAAGTTCCAGATCCGAGCCCATAACATAATTCCACTTTTAGCTCTGCCTTAGACATATATTTCCGGACAGCCCCAAACTTAGCAAAAATTCTGCACCTATACAAACTATAGCCTAGAATTCGACCAATACTTAACCGAATAACATTCCGCTTTCACCGACATAATCCTAATATATCAACCCAATACCAGACCCGAGCCCCTAGCCAAATTCTGTTTTTAACCCCGCCTTAGACCCATGCTTCCGGACAGCCCCATCTATTCCAGAAATCTGCTCATGCCCTCTTCTTCATATCAATCCAAAACCTATCAATTTGTCCCTCAACTCCAAGCCACCATCCTAGCATCAAAACCAACGCTTAAGCTCACCAGAAACCCCTTCAAAACTCATCACAACCAACCCCGTATGCCGTCTCACAGACACCCAAAAACCGATCCTCAAGAAAGCTGGCAGTCCAAGATTTCCCCATCCAAGACCATATTCCAATTTCATTACATCTAACGCTACCACGTGAACTACATATCAACCGTGGTAGCTCCTAAATCACCAAACCAATCCACCATCCACAAACACACAGAAACTTTCGAAATATGATGGCCAGAAAAACTCAGAAAATCGAAATGGTGCTAGCATGATTACAAATGCATTTCAAAGCTTTTAGGATCATACAATCTTCATATATGAACAATAATAGATCAACTAACAATCAAAATCCCAAAGAAAAATATCCAGCCGTGGGAAAAATAAAGAACAGGGCACGCATTCAATCCAGGAAATCGAAAATGGGGAGTTGCAACTTATAAAACCGAGTGCTATACACAATAATCATATATAAAACGCGAGGAATAAACCACAATCTTGCCTTAATCACGAAAAAAATCAGAAAAGAAAGGGTAGGGGAAGCTCGACGAGCTGTGACCGAGACCAAGCTATGCCGGAATGAGCTCGAACAACGAGTTCCGGGGTAGTCCACGCCGGAAAGGAAGATGGAATGAGCTGCGGCTGAGACTTTGAAGGGAATGGAAATGGAGAAATCTGATGAGGTCGAACGCGAGTGAGAGAAATGGAAATGGAGTGAAGCCTGTGATCTGCGATGGCTTGGAGAAGGGTTGATTGTAATTGGGCCGGGTGTTTTGGGCTGGGAATCTTTTAAATGGCCGATCAAAATGGGTTAGCATAATCCTTCACGGGCCGAGTCAACACAAATGAATAAGCTGGTATGAAACATAATACATGAAATGTAATATGTAGTATTTTATATGGTGCGAGTAAAAGTGTCCGTCCCAAATTCCCGAAAATACTCAAGTTGAAAAAAAATCCAAGAATTAAACACTTTAAATATTATGATGTCACGGCTACGAGTAAAATATTTAGATAGTAAGCAGAGCGACTAAAATAATTTTAAACAACTAGAAAAACGTTTAAAAGCAAATTAAATAAATACACAAACGAAAATAAAAACTTTTAAAATGATTTGGACAATTAAAAATGATTTAAATAAATAATCTAGATATTTAAAATAATTTAAAATAACCAACCGCTAAACTTAGGCTATTTAAAATAAAGAAGTTGGACACTCGAAAATATTTAAAGAAATAAACTAAACAATTAAAATCATTTAAAAAAATAAATTAAACAATTAAAATCATTTAAATATGCAAGCTTAAACCTTTAAAATTTTAAAACAATTAAATTGCATAATAAAAATCATTTTGACAAATAACTTTAAACAATAATAAAAAAAAACATTAATTATGTAAGGCCCGGAATTATTTAATTTTAATCCGAGAATAATTAATTTGGGAATATTTGGAGTTTTGATTTAAATTCTAATATTTTTAAATTGATTAGGATTGAAATTGAATGAAATAGGAAGTTGAGGACCAAATCGCAATTATTGAAGAGTTGAGGGGCTAAATTTCAATTATCATTGAAGTTATCATAATTGTAAGTGATTAATCAGCTTGAATACGTGTATGTAGGAGAATATATTCAGAAAGTTGAACAAGGAGCCGAGTTCTTCTTTTTCCTTTGAGATTTTGATTTTCAAATTGCTGTATCTTTTGATCCGGTTATCCGAATTCAACTCCGAAAGATGTTTTGGAATCCTTGCAACGAGACCTTCGAATTGATGTAAGTTTTCTCTTAGTTCATCAGGGTTTGGGAATTCAAAATTGATAGAAATCAGATTTGTGCATGGAATGGTGTTGATGAGCTTCTATACCTTGTTTTCTTGAAGTTGGGTTGAGGAATGATTGTTATATCATGTTCTTATGATTTCCCAGCTATTATTCAATGTATATGCTTGCTGATATGTTGAGGATTATGCTGTTTTGAATCCTATACAACTGATGTGAATGTTAGATTGATTATAGTTGCGTTCGGGATTGCCGAGTTATACCGATATGCCGTCGAACATAGGATTTGAAGTGATTTGCTATTGTTTCTTGGACTAAGATATTGTTGGGTTATTAGCTGATGATTCCTTGGTTTGTATGCTGTGATTTTAGCTCATAAACAAGGCACGTAAACTCGAGAACGTCGACTTCGAAACCGATAGAAGAAGGAACAAGGTTTGAAGCTATTCTACCTTCAAGTTGTATGGTTTTGAGCAGATTTTTAAGTTAAGGCTTATGGTTGATACTTGTACAGATTTTGACAAGTTATAAGACACCATACACATCACTTTTGAAAGGTAAAAGTGGACTACTACTTGAATGGGATTATAACTCGAGATGGTTTGTATCGAGTTTCCTAAATCACATACTTATTTGCTTAATTGCTTTTCTATGCTCTTTTATGATTTATTGAATGAGTATTAGATGTTAATGAATGCTCTTGTGATGATATATATTGCATTCATCTTGAAAGACTTATTCTTTGATTTTGAAATGAATGGAAACGTTCGAATAGGCGATTTGAGGGATTATATATGTATGGCCTGGGTGGTTGACGTAGCCTAGCGTCTGAAATGCATATGTAGTGGCTTCAAAGTCTAGAGAAGTAAGATAAGTAGCCCCACCTCGATTGGAAGAGTCGGTGGTTAGCTATGATATCTCCTTCTCGGGATCCCAACCGACGAGATAAGAGATGAACCTTGTTTTAAAACATGCATTGTCTTTATTTATATCATGAGCTTGATATATGTTTTATATGCATGTTTAGTTGCTTTTACTGGGAAATCTATTTCTCACCGGAGTTATCTGGCTATTGTTGTGTTGTATGTGTCATGGCAATAGGCGGGATTGGAACAGGGCAAAAGCGAACATGAAGAACAAGGGGATGAAAGAATAGTGTGATGATCCGAGTATAGATGGTTTCTTGTGCTGTCAATGATAGCGTTGAGTCCAAACACATGAACATGATATAGCTACTTGTACCAAGATTTGTTGATAATAAGTTGTTGTCTTGTTTATGTATATAGGATTTGAAAAGATGTGTAAATCCTTGAGACAAAATGTTGTTGTAGCTTAATGTTTTTACTATCATAATGAATCTTCTTTGGTTCATGTGTTTATATTGAGATGATTTTAAGGCATTGTGATGATTCAATTCTATCAACTTTATCATGTGAGAATGCATGTTGGCTTATGATATTTGAATAGGTTTTGTATGAGTTGATATTGGATGAAAAATGCATGAAGGAACTCGTTTTTGACAGCAAAAGTTCTTCTGTTCTTTTTCTGAAAAATGCTCTCGCTCGATCGGTGAATTATCACGGATCGAGCGAGGCCATTATTGCAGGGACAGAAAACTCGAAAGATTTTGGCTCGCTCGATCGGTGAATTGTTGCAGATCGAGCGAGGCCACATTTTGTTGCACCCGAGAGTTGGGCCTTTGTGCTCGCTCGATCGGTAGCTTTTTACCGATCGAGCGAGGTGCTCTGATTTAAAAAAAAAAAAAAAATTTTACTTTGTTTAGTCTTTGATTCCTTGACTATTAATTATGATGATTTGATTAAATGAGAGATTAGAACTCGGATCGTCACAAATTAAATAGTTAGTAGAATAAAATAATTTGAATAAATATTAAAATATTTTATTAACACATAAATCGGATAAAGAATTTAATCAATTAATCTTAAAAATAATAATCCTAATATTTATTTAATTTAATGCATGTAATTTAGTAGATTAAATTTTAGGCGTCACAATTTCTTCTTTCCTTAAATGGAATTTCGTCCTCGAAATTCAGGACTTACAAACTAGGTTCGAATACCTTAGACCAGATCAACACTAAGTTTTCCAACCTAGCACCTACCTGAGTTGGTTCAAGTCAGCTTTCGCTGCGCACTCTGATGCTTATCAACACCTACCAAACAAGGAGCTAAATAAATTTGAAATGGTAGATGCTTTTTAAAAAATTGATCACGACACCATATTAGCTTATTCAAACAAATTAGAGTGCATTGGATTCTCTAATTAACATGCATATGCTAAAACTCCAATGATTGACTTGTGGACCAATAACTCGCTTATTTACGACGCCAATAATCATTTGGAATGGTCGAAACTTTGTAAAAAATTGATCACGACACCATATTAGCTTATTCAAACAAATTAGAGTGCATTGGATTCCCTAATTAATATGCTTATGCTAAAACACCCTTACGGATTTTGATTGATATGTGGATCAATAACTCGCTTATTTACAACATCAATAATCATTTGGAATTGTCGATACTTTGTAAAAAATTGATTACGACACCATATTAGCTTATTCAAACAAATTAGAGTGCATTGGATTCCCTAATTAATATGCTTTTGCTAAAACACTTAAACGGATTTTGATTGACTTGTGGATCAATAACTCGCTTATTTACGACATCAATAATAATTTGGAATGGTCGATACTTTTTAAAAAAATTGATTACGAGACCATATTATCTTATTCAAACAAATTAGAGTGCATTGGATTTTCTAATTAATATGCTTATGCTAAAACACCTATACGGATTTTGATTGACTTGTGGATCAATCACTCGCTTATTTACCACATCATGCTTATGCTAGTACACCTATATGGATTTTGATTAACTTGTGGACCAATAACTCACTTATTTACGACATCAATAATCATTTTGAATGGTCGATACTTTGTAAAAAGTTGATCACGACACCATATTAGCTTATTCAAACAAATTAGAGTGCATTGGATTTCCTAAATAATATGCTTATGCTAAAGCACCTATACGGATTTTGATTGACTTGTGGATCAATAACTCGCTTATTTACGACATCAATAATCATTTGAAATGTTCGATACTTTGTAAAAAATTCATCACGACATCATATTATCATATTCAAACAAATTAGAGTGCATTGGATTTCATACTTAATATGCTTATGCTAAAACACCTATACGGATTTTGATTGACTTGTGGATCAATAAATCGCTTATTTACAACATCAATAATCATTTGGAATTGTCGATACTTTGTAAAAAATTGATTACGACACCATATTAGCTTATTCAAACAAATTAGAGGGCATTGGATTCCCTAATTAATATGCTTATGCTAAAACACCTATACAGATTTTGATTAACTTGTGGATCAATAACTCGCTTATTTACGACAGCAATAATCATTTGTAATGGTCGATACTTTGTAAAAAATTGATCATGACACCATATTAGCTTATTCACACAAATTATAGTGCAATGGATTCCTTACTTAATATGCTTATGCTAAAACACCTATACGGATTTTGATTTACTTGTGGACCAATAAATCGCTTATTTGACATCAATAATCATTTGGAATGGTAGATACTTGGTAAAAAATTGATCACGACACCAGACTAGCTTATTCAAACAAATTAGAGTGCATTGGATTCCCTACTTAATATGCTTATGCTAAAACACCTATACAGATTTTGATTGACTTGTGGACCAATAACTCGCTTATTTACGACATCAATAATAAATTGGAATGGTCGATACTTTGTAAAAAATTGATCACGACACCATATTAGGTTATTCAAATAAATTTGAGTGCATTGGATTCCCTACTTAATATGCTTATGCTAAAACACGTATACGTATTTTGATTGACTTGTGGACCAATAACTCGCTTATTTACGACATCAATAATCATTTGGAATGGTCGATACTTTGTAAAAAATTGATCACGACACCATATTAGCTTATTCAAACAAATTAGAGTGCATTGGATTCCGTACTTAATATGCTTATGCTAAAACACCTATACGGATTTTGATAGAGTTGTGGACCAATAACTCGCTTATTTACGACATCAATAATCATTTGGAATGGTCGATACTTTGTAAAAATTTTATCACGACACCATATTAGCTTATTCAAACAAATTAGAGAGCATTGGAATCTCTAATTTCAATGCTTATGCTAAAACACCTATATGGATTTTTATTGACTTGTGGACCAATAATTTTTTTATTTACGACAACAATAATCATTTAGAATGGTCGATACTTTGTAAAAAATTTATCACAACACAATATTAGCATATTCAAACAAATTAGAGTGCATTGGATTATCTAATTAACATGCTTATGTTAAAACACCTATACGGATTTTGATTGACTTGTGGATCAATAACTCGCTTATTTACGATATCAATAATCATTTGAAATGGTCGATACTTTGTAAAAAATTGATTACGACACCATATTAGCTTATTCAAACAAATTAGAGTGCATTGGATTCCCTAATTAATATGCTTATGCTAAAACACCTATACGGATTTTGATTGACTAGTGGACCAATAACTCGCTTATTTACGACATCAATAATCATTTGGAATGGTCGATACTTTGTAAAAAATTGATCACGACACCATATTAGCTTATTAAAAAAAATTAGAGTGCATTGGATTCCGTACTTAATTTGCTTATGCTAAAACACCTATACGGATTTTGATAGAATTGTGGACCAATCACTCGCTTATTTACGACATCAATAATCATTTGGAATGGTCAATACTTTGTAAACAATTGATTACGACACCATATTAGCTTATTCAAACAAAGTGCATTGGATTCCCTAATTAATATGCTTATGCTAAAACACCTATACGGATTTTGATTGACTTGTGGATCAATAATTCGCTTATTTACGACATCAATAATCATTTGAAATGGTCGATACTTTGTAAAAAATTGATTACGACACCATATTATCTTATTCAAACAAATTAGAGTGCATTGGATTCTCTATTTAATATGCTTATGCTAAAACACCTATATGAATTTTGATTGACTTGTGGACCAATAACTCGCTTATTTACGACATCAATAATCATTTGAAATGTTCGATACTTTGTAAAAAATTTATCACGACACCATATTAGCATATTCAAACGAATTAGAGTGCATTGGATTTCAAACTTAATATGCTTATGCTAAAACACCTATACGGATTTTGATTGACTTGTGGATCAATAAATCTCTTATTTACAACATCAATAATCATTTGGATTTGTCGATACTTTGTAAAAAATTGATTACGACACCATATTATCTTATTCAAACATATTAGAGTGCATTGGATTTCCTAATTAATATGCTTATGCTAAATCACCTATACGGATTTTGATTGACTAGTTGACCAATAACTCGCTTATTTACGACATCAATAATCATTTGAAATGGTCGATACTTTGTAAAAAATTGATTACGACACCATATTAGCTTATTCAAACAAATTAGAGTTCATTGGATTCTCTAATTAATATGCTTATGCTAAAACACCTATACGGATTTTGATTGACTTGTGGATCAATAACTCGCTTATTTACGACATCAATAATCATTTGGAATGGTCGATACTTTGTAAAAAAATGTTCACGACACCATATTAGCTTATTCAAAAAAATTAGAGTGCATTGGATTCCGTACTTAATATGTTTATGCTAAAACACCTATACGGATTTTGATAGAATTGTGGACCAATAACTCACTTATTTACGACATCAATAATCATTCGGAATGGTCGATACTTTGTAAAAATTTATCACGACACCATATTAGCATATTCAAACAAATTAGAGTGCATTGGATTTCATACTTAATATGCTTATGCTAAAAAACCTATATGGATTTTGATTGACTTGTGGATCAATAACTCGCTTATTTACGACATCAATAATCATTTGAAATGGTCGATACTTTGTAAAAAATTGATTACGACACCATATTATCTTATTCAAACAAATTAGAGTGCATTGGATTCTCTATTTATTATGCTTATGCTAAAACACCTATATGGATTTTGATTGACTTGTGGACCAATAACTCGCTTATTTACGACATCAATAATCATTTGAAATGGTCGATACTTTGTAAAAAAATTGATTACGACACCGCATTATCTTATTCAAATAAATTAGAGTGCATTGGATTTTCTATTTAATATGCTTATGCTAAAACACCTATATGAATTTTGATTGACTTGTGGACCAATAACTTGCTTATTTACGACATCAATAATCATTTGAAATGTTCGATACTTTGTAAAAAATTTATCACGACACCATATTAGCATATTCAAACGAATTAGAGTGCATTGGATTTCAAACTTAATATGCTTATGCTAAAACACCTATACATATTTTGATTGACTTGTGGATTAATAAATCTCTTATTTACAATATCAATAATCATTTGGATTTGTCGATACTTTGTAAAAAATTTATTACGACACTATATTAGCTTATTCAAACAAATTAGAGTGCATTGGATTCCCTAATTAATATGCTTATGCTAAAATACCTATACGAATTTTGATTGACTAGTGGACCAATAAGTCGCTTATTTACGACATCAATAATCATTTGAAATGGTCGATACTTTGTAAAAAATTGATTACGACACCATATTAGCTTATTCAAACAAATTAGAGTGCATTGGATTCCCTAATTAATATGCTTATGCTAAAATACCTATATGGATTTTGATTGACTTGTGCACCAATAACTCGCTTATTTACGACATCAATAATCATTTGAAATGTTCGATACTTTGTTAAAAAAATTTCACGACACCATATTAGCATATTCAAACAAATTAGAGTGCATTGGATTTCATACTTAATATGCTTATGCTAAAACACCTATACGGATTTTGATTGACTTGTGGATCAATAAATCGCTTATTTACAACATCAATAATCATTTGGATTTTTCGATACTTTGTAAAAAATTGATTACGACACCTTATTAGCTTATTCAAACAAATTAGAGTGCATTGGATTCCCTAATTAATATGCTTATGCTAAAACACCTATATGGATTTTGATTGACTTGTGGACCAATAACTCGCTTATTTACGACATCAATAATCATTTGAAATGGTCGATACTTTGTAAAAAATTGATTACGACACCATATTAGCTTATTCAAACAAATTAGAGTGCATTGGATTCCCTAATTAATATGCTTATGCTAAAACACCTATACGAATTTTGATTGACTTGTGGACCAATAAATCGCTTATTTACGACATCAATAATCATTTGGAATGGTCAATAATTTGTAAAAAATTAATCACGACACCATATTAGCTTATTCAAAAAAATTAGAGTGCATTGGATTCCGTACTTAATATGCTTATGCTAAAACACCTATACGGATTTTGATAGAATTGTGGGCCAATAACTCGCTTATTTACGACATCAATTGTAACGCCCAAAATTATTTAATTTTTGATCCGAGAATATTTAATTTGGGAATATTTAGAGTTTTGATTTAAATTCTAATATTCTTAAATTATTTAGGATTGAAATTGAATAAAATGAGAAGCTGAGGACTAAATTGAAATTTTTGAATAGTTGAGGGACTAAAGTGCAATTTCTAATGAATTTATCAGAAATGAAAAGGGTGATTAGGCATGCACGTGTATTCCCTCAGATTATTCAGAAATCCAAGCCAAGAAATCGAGAGGAAGAAACAGAGAAGTTTTCTAGTTGCAATCTTTGTCTTCAAATTCACATATCTTGAGTTTCGGTTATCCGATTTCGATTTCGAAAGATGTTCTGGAATCCTCGTAAGACGACCTTCGATTTGATGTAAGTTTCTTCTTTGTTCATTCAGGTTTGAGAATTCGAAATGTACAGACATCAGGAACTTGTGTTGAAGTGTTGTTGAAGAGCTTTTATATCTTGTTTTATCAAAGTTGGGTTGAGGATTGGTTGATATATCATATTCTTGTGATGTTCCAGCTTTGATTTGATCTTTATACCTGCTGAGATGTTGGGTTTGAATTGATATAGAGCTGATATGCTTAGAGATTGTTATAGTGCCGTTCGGAATCTCCGAGTTTATACCGATATGCTGTCAAACTTTTGATTTGAAGTGATTTGCTATTGTTTTTGGATTGCGAAGTTGCTGAACTATTGACTGATGATTCCTTGATTGTTATGCTATTGTTTCAATGCATAAACAGAGTATATAAACTCAAGAAGTCGACTCCGAAACCGATAGAAGATAGAACAAGGTTGGTAAAGTTTGCCTTAAAGTTCTTGTTGAAGTTTGGGTTGATTTTGAGCAGACTTTGAGATGAGTTTTGGTGATTGATCTTGTACAGACTTTGACATGTTTGAAGACATCCTAAACACCATATTTGAAAGGTAAAAGTGGACTATTATTTGATTGGGAATACAACTCGAGATGGTTTGTATCGAGTTCCCCTAAATCACATACTTGTTTGATTATTTGCTCTTATGTGTTACTTTGAGTTGTTGAATAAGTGTTGATATAATGAATGCCTTGATGATGATATATATGTTGCATTCATCTTGAAGACTTATTCCTTGATTTTGAAATGAACGGAAACGTTCGAATAGACGATTTGAGGAATTGTATATGTATGGCCTGGGTGTTTGTTTAGCCTAGCGTCTGATTTGCATATATGATTGCTTTGAAGTCTAGACAAGAAAGATAAGTAACCCCACCTCGATCGGGAGAGTCGGTGGATTAGTTATGATATCTACTTCTCGGGATCCCAACTGATGAATGATGAGACGAGCCTTGTTTTGAAAACATGCATTGTATTTACTTTTATATCATGGTCTTGATATATGTTGTTATGCATGTTTAGTTGCTTTTACTGGGAAATCTAGTTCTCACCGGAGTTATCCGGCTATTGTTTTGTTGTATGTGTCATTGCAATAGGAGGAAGTGGAACCGGGCAAAGGCGTACTTAAAGACAAGGGATGAGATGAACATAGCGTGATGATCCGAGTTAGACGAGTTTAGTGAGCTGTCATGATGTAGAGTTGAATTATAAACATGAGCATGTTATAGCTACTTGTTGCAAGACTTGTTATTGATCTAGATATGGTCTTGTTGATGTTTATAGGATTGGAGACATGATATTAATCCTTGAGACAATATGTTGTAATTTGATCTTGAATGGTATATAGCTTCTTGCATGTTTATGAACTCTTATGAGTATGTATTAAGGCTCTGAGATGATTCCCTTTTATCAACTTTACCATGTTTGTTGGTTTATGATCATGTATGGAATCATTAGAAGCTGATGCTAGGTGCAATAGCATGATTGAACTCGTTTTGACAGCAATTTGTTATTTGATGTTTTCTTCTATTTCTGTGCTCGCTCGATCGATAGAAAATGACCGATCGAGCGAGGCCTTATTTTTGCTGGACAGAGGGTTGCACTCGGAGGGCTTGCTCGATCTGCAATATTTGGCAGATTGAACGAGACCAATTGTTCAGGCACCCGAGAGTTGAGCATTTGTGCTCGCTCGATCGGTAACTTTCTACCGATCGAGCGAGGTGCTCCACTTTTTTTTTTAAAATTTTTTTTTTATTCTTTTGTTTAGACATTGATTTTTGTCTATTATTGTTGATTAATGTTTATTGAGAGATTAGAACTCGGGTCGTCACAACAGGTGGTATCAGAGCAAGCAAATTTTGGACTTAGATAGACTGTGAGTGGGGTAGATCGAGTCTTCTGCCTTACTTATTTTTTTTTTATCATGCTATGATTTAATTACGTGATTGAATTACATGTTTTAAATGCTAGCATGATTTACTTTCAAGTATTTTATTACAAGATGTTGTATTTATTTTATTTGAAAGTATGATTACGATGATTAAAGATGCATGCCTACTGGAATATTTGAACTGATTAGAGGCATGGATTCTGATGATTTATGATATGCTAACTGATTATCTGAATTGATTGGAAGCATGTCTTGTTGAGTACTTTGATTATTTATTTAAAGATTGAATCAAAACCGAGTCTTGATTAGAGGTAAGATGATCAGAGGAGGACTGAGATAATTTGATGATTTGGTATCCTAACCATTTTGATAATCAGATATGTCTCGAAGACCAGGAAGACCTCCTCTGAGACCCCATGTTCCTATTTCTCTACCAGAACAGACAGTTCATACTCCACCGACAGTTGTCACACCGATAGTGCCTGCAATTGCAGTCCCGAGTAATGAACATGGCAGTACATCACGAGATATGACAGATATGACTGCAACTCCCATGGAAACACTACTGAAATGTTTTCAATCCTACAAGCCGCCAACTCTGAAAGGTACCGAAAAACCCGTTGAATGTGAAGGATGGCTTGATGATATGGAGATGTTATTCGATTCACTAGATTACGGTGATGAACGAAGAGTTAGACTTGTTGGACATCAGTTGCATGAAGTTGCTAAAAGCTGGTGGTTCACAACAAAGAGATCTCTGGAGCGTCAAGGAACTATTCTGACCTGGAATGTCTTCAAGACTGAATTCTATCAACGTTTCTTTCCAGTATCTTATCAAAAAGACAAGGGTGCCGAATTTGCTAATCTGAAGCAGGGAAACTTGAATATTGAAGACTACGTTGCAAAATTCACTACATTGCTAAGATTTGCTCCACATGTTGCAGACAGTGATGAGGCTATGGCTGATCAGTTCATTAATGGACTGAATCCTGATGTTTTTACACTGGTGAACACAAGGCGACCGAATAATTTTGCTGATGCCTTGAACAGTGCCAAAGGAGCAGAAGCTGGCTTGATACAGCAGCGAGGAGCTTCGTATATTGCACAGCCTCCGAGACAGTCACAACCTTCAGCTTCAACTCAGCAATAGTCGTCTCGATTTGACAGCGGTGGCAGTAGTAGTGGCAAGAAGGGATATTTTCAAGCTAGAGGAAAACAATTTAAGAAATCTGGAAGCAGTTCTTCAAGTTCTAGTGGTACGAAACAGAAGTCTGGGGTATTCTGTAACACTTGTGGTGGAGGACATCCAACTGATCAGTGTCGAGGTGTATCTGGGAGGTGCCATATATGCCATCAGACTGGCCATTTTGTGAGGGTGTGTCCTCAGAGAGGTGCTGGACAGGCACGAGGTGCAGAGTCATCACGATCAGTGGCTCAACCCGCGAGGCAAGCCTCTTCTGTCCATTCCTTTCAACCATCACCTCCTCAGCAACAATCGAGGCCAGGAGGAAGTCAGGCAGGCAGTCAGCCACAGAGACAGCAGGCTCATGTCTATGATTTGACGGAGGAGCAGGCACAGGGAGCACCAGATGATGTGATTGCAGGTAACTGTTCTATTTGTGGATATCCTGCATATGTATTGATAGATACAGGTGCATCCCATACGTTTATCTCTGCTCGATTTGTTTCATTACATGCTTTGCCTGTTGAAACATTACTTGTTGTAGTATCTGTTTCTTCTCCTTTGGGGAGGGGTCTTATATCGATTCAGATAGTTAAGAACTGTTTACTACAGTATGAGGGTAATGAAATTGAGATAGATTGCTTCGTACTTGGTATGTCTGATTTCGACTGCATTATTGGGATTGATATGCTGAACAAGTACAGAGCTACCGTAGACTGTTTCCAAAAGGTAGTGAGATTCAGACCTGAAATGGCTGGAGAATGGAAATTCTATGGTAAGGGTTCACGTGCCAAGATTCCTCTTATTTCTGTATTATCTATGACCCAACTTTTGCAGAAAGGAGCAGAGGGGTTTCTTGTTTATGCAGTTGATGTGCTGAAAACTAGCCCGAACCTTGCTGATTTGCCAGTGGTTAGTGAATTTGCGGACGTTTTCCCTGATGAGATTCCAGGATTACCTCCGTATCGAGAGATTGATTTTAGCATAGAACTGATGCCAGGAACTGCACCGATTTCGAAAGCACCTTATCGAATGGCACCAGTTGAACTGAAAGAATTGAAGGAACAGTTAGAAGATTTACTGGCCAAGGGATACATTCGACCCAGTGTTTCTCCTTGGGGAGCTCCAGTACTGTTTGTTAAAAAGAAGGACGGTTCAATGAGACTGTGTATCGACTACCGGAAACTGAACAAGGCTACGGTAAAGAACAAATACCCTTTGCCTCGTATTGATGATTTATTTGATCAGTTGCAGGGTTCTTCTGTGTATTCCAAGATCGATCTGAGATCTGGATACCATCAGCTGAGAGTTATGGATTCTGATATTCCTAAGACTGCGTTTAGAACTAGGTATGGCCATTATGAGTTTATAGTTATGCCGTTTGGTTTGACGAATGCTCCAGCTGTGTTTATGGCTTTGATGAACCGTGTATTTCAGAAGTATCTCGATGACTTTGTGATTATTTTTATTGATGATATTCTGATATATTCAAAGAATCTGATTGATCATGCTGAACATCTGAGAACAGTATTGAAAACTTTAAGAGCCGAGAAACTGTATGCTAAACTGTCGAAATGCGAGTTTTGGCTGAAACAGGTTGTCTTTCTTGGACGTATTATATCTGGAAATGGTATTTCTGTGGATCCAAGTAAAGTCGAAGCAGTGATCAGTTGGTCGAGACCGACATCTGTTCCTGAGATCCGGAGTTTTATGGGATTGGCTGGGTATTATCATCGATTCATTAAAGATTTTTCCAGTATTGCGAAGCCAATTACTCAGTTGACTCAGAAGAATACTCCTTTTGTCTGGTCTGATGCTTGTGAATCAAGTTTTCTGGAATTGAAGAAACGGCTGACCAGTGCACCAGTCTTGACGATTCCTTCAGGAACTGGTGGTTTCACTATTTATTGTGATGCATCTAACCGAGGTTTAGGTTATGTTTTAATGCAGCGAGGTCATGTGATTGCTTATGCCTTGAGACAATTGAAGCCTCATGAAACCAGATATCCGATTCATGATCTTGAATTGGCCGCCATTGTATTTTCTTTGAAGATTTGGCGACATTATCTGTATGGGGAACAGTTTGAGATCTATTCTGATCACAAGAGTCTGAAATATCTGTTTTCACAGTCAGAATTGAATATGAGACAGCGGAGATGGCTTGATTTGCTGAAAGACTTTGACTGCGAGATTAAATATTATCCAGGAAAATCGAATGCAGCAGCTGATGCATTGAGTCGAAAGGTATGTTCTTTATCCTTATCGACGATTGGTGTATCGAATTTGATTGAAAATTGCTGTTTATCTGGATTAGTATTTGATACAAATTATCAGCCATTACGACTCTATCAAATGCAAGTTGAACCAGCTTTATTGGTAAGAATTCGAGATGCTCAGAAACTTGATCAGAATGTGCAGAATTCGATTGAGAAAGTTCGATCAGGGCATATATCTGAATACCGGGTTCAAGATGATCTTCTTTATGTTCACAATCGCCTGGTAGTGCCTGATATTTTTTATGTACGTCAACAACTACTGAAAGAGGCGCATTGTAGTCGTTACAACATTCATCCTGGTGGTAGGAAGATGTATAACGATCTGAAAGCTCATTATTGGTGGAAGCAAATGAAGACTGATATCACTGATTTTGTAGCTCGATGTTTGAATTGCCAACAGGTGAAGGCTGAGAGAAAGAGACCGCCTAGTTTGTTACAGAGTTTGTCTGTACCTGAATGGAAATGGAATCATATTTCCATGGACTTTGTGACTAGATTACCTCGATCTTCTAGAGGTTGTGATGCTATCTGGGTGATTATTGACAGATTGACAAAATCAGCGTGTTTTATTCCATATCGTATGACGTATAGACACGACCAGATGACAGAGATTTATATCTGTGAAGTTGTCAGATTGCACGGAGTGCCAAAATCTATTGTATCAGATCGTGATCCTCGATTCACATCACATTTCTGGCACAGTTTGCAGAACGCTTTGGGTACTCAGTTACATTTGAGCACAGCTTATCATCCACAGACTAACGGACAGTCTGAGCGTACTATTCAGACATTGGAGGACATGTTGACAGCTGTTGTGCTTGATTTTGGCACTAGTTGGAAAGAATCACTATCTCTTTGTGAATTCTCATACAACAACAGCTATCAATCGAGTATAAGAATGACTCCTTTTGAAGCTTTATATGGAAGAAAATGTCGATCTCCTTTGTATTGGGATGAGATTTCTGAAGTATCTGATACTGGTCCTGATATGATACGTGATATGAATGACCAGGTGAAGCTTATTCAGAAACGAATGAAGACAGCTCAAGATAGACAGACGAAATATGCTAACATTCGACGTCGAACATTGTCTTTTGAACAGGGGGATCGTGTATTTTTTAAGATTTTTCCGTTCAGAGGCACTGCCAGATTTGGCAAACGAGGAAAGTTGTCTCCACGCTACATCGGTCCTTATGAAATTCTGGAGAAAATAGGCAATCTCGCCTATCGATTAGCTCTTCCTCCATCGTTATCTGGAATACATGATGTCTTTCATGTATCGATGCTTCGTAAATACCTTGCTGATGAATCTCATGTGCTTCAATCTGATGAGGCTGAACTTGACGAGACTTTGAGTTATTTTGAAAAGCCAATTCAGATTTTTGATCGAAAAGAGAAGCAACTGCGAACGAAGACTATTCCGCTTGTGAAAGTCCAGTGGAGTCGTCATGGTATTGAAGAAGCGACTTGGGAGACTGAATCAGATATGAGGCAACGCTTTCCAGAGATGTTCCAATGATGCGAGTCTCCTTTAGTTTTCTGTTATCTGATAGCTGTTATTTGATCTGTTGATATTACCTTCAGATTTCGAGGACGAAATCGTGTCTTAGTGGGGGAGAATTGTAATGCCCAGAATTATTTAATTTTTGATCAGAGAATATTTAATTTGGGAATATTTACAGTTTTGATTTAAATTCTAATATTCTTAAATTATTTAGGATTGAAATTGAATAAATTGAGAAGCTGAGGACTAAATTGCAATTTTTGAATAATTGAGGGACTAAAGTGCAATTTCTAATGAATTTATCAGAAATGAAAAGGGTGATTAGGCATGCACGTGTATTCCCTCAGATTATTCAGAAATCCAAGCCAAGAAATCGAGAGGAAGAAACAGAGAAGTTTTCTAGTTGCAATCTTTGTCTTCAAATTCACATATCTTGAGTTCCGGTTATCCGATTTCGATTCCGAAAGATGTTCTGGAATCCTCGTAAGACGACCTTCGATTTGATGTAAGTTTGTTCTTTGTTCATTGAGGTTTGAGAATTCGAAATGGACAGACATCAGGAACTTGTGTTGAAGTGTTGTTGAAGAGCTTTTATATCTTGTTTTTATCAAAGTTGGGTTGAGGATTGGTTGATATATCATATTCTTGTGATGTTCCAGCTTTGATTTGATCTTTATACCTGCTGAGATGTTGGGTTTGAATTGATATAGAGCTTATATGCTTAGAGATTGTTATAGTGTCGTTCGGAATCGCCGAGTTTATACCGATATGCTGTCAAACTTTTGATTTGAAGTGATTTGCTATTGTTTTTGGATTCCGAAGATGCTGAACTATTGACTGACGATTCCTTGATTGTTATGCTATTGTTTCAGTGCATAAACAGAGTATATAAACTCAAGAAGTCGACTCCGAAACTGATAGAAGATAGAACAAGGTTGGTAAAGTTTGCCTTAAAGTTCTTGTTGAAGTTTGGGTTGATTTTGAGCAGACTTTGAGATGAGTTTTGCTGATTGATCTTGTACAGACTTTGACAAGTTTGAAGACATCCTAAACACCATATTTGAAAGGTAAAAGTGGACTATTATTTGATTGGGAATACAACTCGAGATGGTTTGTATCGAGTTCCCCTAAATCACATACTTGTTTGATTATTTGCTCTTATGTGTTACTTTGAGTTGTTGAATAAGTGTTGATATAATGAATGCCTTGATGATGATATATATGTTGCATTCATCTTGAAGACTTATTTCTTGATTTTGAAATGAACGGAAACGTTCGAATAGACGATTTGAGGAATTGTATATGTATGGCCTGGGTGTTTGTTTAGCCTAGCGTCTGATTTGCATATATGATTGCTTTGAAGTCTAGAGAAGAAAGATAAGTAACCCCACCTCGATCGGGAGAGTCAGTGGATTAGTTATGATATCTACTTCTCGGGATCCCAACTAATGAATGATGAGACGAGCCTTGTTTTGAAAACATGCATTGTATTTACTTTTATATCATGATCTTGATATATGTTGTTATTCATGTTTAGTTGCTTTTACTGGGAAATCTATTTCTCACCGGAGTTATCCGGCTATTGTTTTGTTGTATGTGTCATTGCAATAGGAGGAAGTGGAACCGGGCAAAGGCGTACTTAAAGACAAGGGATGAGATGAACATAGCGTGATGATCCGAGTTAGACGAGTTTAGTGAGCTGTCATGATGTAGAGTTGAATTATAAACATGAGCATGTTCTAGCTACTTGTTGCAAGACTTGTTATTGATCTAGATATGGTCTTGTTGATGTTTATAGGATTGGAGACATGATATTAATCCTTGAGACAATATGTTGTAATTTGATCTTGAATGGTATATAGCTTCTTGCATGTTTATGAACTCTTATGAGTATGTATTAAGGCTCTGAGATGATTCCCTTTTATCAACTTTACCATGTTTGTTGGTTTATGATCATGTATGGAATCATTAGAAGCTGATGCTAGGTGCAATAGCATGATTGAACTCGTTTTGACAGCAATTTGTTATTTGATGTTTTCTTCTATTTCTGTGCTCGCTCGATCGATAGAAAATGACCGATCGAGCGAGGCCTTCTTTTTGCTGGACAGAGGGTTGCACTCGGAGGGCTCGCTCGATCTGCAATATTTGGCAGATCAAGCGATACCAATTGTTCAGGCACCCGAGAGTTGAGCATTTGTGCTCGCACGATCGGTAACTTTCTACCGATCGAGCGAGGTGCTCCACTTTTTTTTAAATTTTTTTTTTATTCTTTTGTTTAGACATTGATTGTTGTCTATTATTGTTGATTAATGTTTATTGAGAGATTAGAACACGGGTCGTCACATCAATAATCATTTGGAATGGTCGATACTTTGTAAAAAATTGATTACGACACCATATTAGCTTATTCAAACAAATTAAAGTGCATTGGATTTCCTAATTAATATGCTTATACTAAAACACCTATACGGATTTTAATTGACTTGTTGATCAATACCTCGCTTAAATACGACATCAATAATTATTTGAAATGGTCGATAATTTGTAAAAAATTGATTACGACACCATATTATCTTATTCAAACAAATTAGAGTGCATTGGATTCTCTAATTAATATGCTTATGCTAAAACACCTATACGGATTTTTATTGAATTGTGGACCAATAACTAGCTTATTTACGACATCAATAATCATTTGGAATGGTCGATACTTTGTAAAAAATTGATCACGACACCATGTTAGCTTATTCAAAAAAATTAGAGTGCAATGGATTCCCTACTTAAAATGCCTATGATAAAACACCTATAAGGATTTTGATTGAGTTGTGGACCAATTATTCGCTTATTTAGGACATCAATAATCATTTGGAATAGTCGATACTTTGAAGAAAATTGATCACGACACCATATTAGCTTATTCAAACAAATTATAGTGCATTA
Source organism: Henckelia pumila (assembly GCF_033568475.1). Classification (NCBI taxonomy): domain Eukaryota; kingdom Viridiplantae; phylum Streptophyta; class Magnoliopsida; order Lamiales; family Gesneriaceae; genus Henckelia; species Henckelia pumila. The sequence goes on from NC_133120.1 coordinate 42,820,188, forward strand.
GATTCCCTACTTAATATGTTTATGCTAAAACACCTATACGGATTTTGATTGACTTGTGGATCAATAAATCGCTTATTTACAACATCAATAATAATTTGAAATAGTCGATAATTTGTAAAAAAATTATTACGACACCATATTAGCTTATTCAAACAAAGTAGAGTGCATTGGATTTTCTAATTAATTTGCTTATGCTAAAACACCTATATGGATTTTGATTGACTTGTGGGCCAATAACTCGCTTATTAATGACATCAATAATCATTTGGAATGGTCGACACTTTTTAAAAAACTGATCACGACACCAAATTAGCTTATTCAAACAAATTAGAGTGCATTGGATTCTCTAGTTAACATGCATATGCTAAAACTCCTATGATTGAATTGTGGACCAATAACTCGCTTATTTACGACGCAAATAATCATTTAGAATGGTCGATACTTTGTAAAAAATTGATCACGACACCATATTAGCTTATTCAAACAAATTAGAGTGCATTGGATTCCCTAATTAATATGCTTATGCTAAAACACCCTTTCGTATTTTGATTGACATGTGGATCAATAACTCGCTTATTTACAACATCAATAATCATTTGGAATTGTTGATACTTTGTAAAAAATTGATTACGACACCATATTAGCTTATTCAAACAAATTAGAGTGCATTGGATTCTCTAATTAATATGCTTATGCTAAAACACCTATACGGATTTTGATTGACTTGTGGATCAATAACTCGCTTATTTACGACATCAATAATAATTTGGAATGGTCGATACTTTTTAAAAAATTGATTACGACACCATATTATCTTATTCAAACAAATTAGAGTGCATTGGATTTTCTAATTAATATGCTTATGTTAAAACACCTATACGGATTTTTATTGACTTGTGGATCAATAACTCGCTTATTTACCACATCATGCTTATGCTAATACACCTATACGGATTTTGATTGACTTGTGGACCAATAACTCACTTATTTATGACATCAATAATCATTTTGAATGGTCGATACTTTGTAAAAAGTTGATCACGACACCATATTAGTTTATTCAAACAAATTAAAGTGCATTGGATTTCCTAATTAATATGCTTATGCTAAAACACCTATACGGATTTTGATTGACTTGTGGATCAATAACTCGCTTATTTAAGACATCAATAATCATTTAAAATGTTTGATACTTTGTAAAAAATTTGTCACGACACCATATTAGCATATTCAAACAAATTAGAGTGCATTGGATTTCATACTTAATATGGTTATGCTAATACACCTTTACGGATTTTGATTGACTTGTGAACCAATAACTCACTTATTTACGACATAAAAAATCATTTTGAATGGTCGATACTTTGTAAAAAGTTGACCACGACACCATATTAGCTTATTCAAAAAATTAGAGTGCATTGGATTCCCTAATTAATATGCTTATGCTAAAACACCTATACGGATTTTGATTGACTTGTGGATCAATAACTCGCTTATTTACGACATCAATAATCATTTGGAATGATCGATACTTTGTAAAAAATTGATCACGACACTATATTAGCTTATTCAAAAAAATTAGAGTGCATTGGATTCCGTACTTAATATGCTTATGCTAAAACACCTATACGGATTTTGACAGACTTGTGGACCAATAACTCGCTTATTTACGACATCAATAATCATTTGGAATGGTTGATACTATGTAAAAAATTGATCACGACACCATATTAGCTTATTCAAACAAATTAGAGTGCATTCGATTCTCTAATTAACATGCTTATGCTAAAGCACCTATACGGATTTTGATTGACTTGTGGATCAATAACTCGCTTATTTACGACATCAATAATAATTTGAAATGGTCGATACTTTTAAAAAAATTGATTACAACACCATATTAGCTTATTCAAACAAATTAGAGTGCATTGGATTCCCTAATTAATATGCTTATGCTAAAATACCTATACGGATTTTGATTGACTTGTGGATCAATAACTCGCTTATTTACCACATCATGCTTATGCTAATACACCTATACAGATTTTTATTGACTTGTGGAACATTAACTCACTTATTTACGACATCAATAATCATTTTGAATGGTTAATACTTTGTAAAAAGTTGATCACGACACCATATTAGTTTATTCAAACAAATTAGAGTGCATTGGATTCCCTAACTAATATGCTTATGCTAAAACACCTATACGGATTTTGATTGACTTGTGGATCAATAACTCGCTTATTTACGACATCAATAATCATTTGAAATGTTCGATACTTTGTAAAAAATTTATCACGACACCATATTAGCATATTCAAACAAATTAGAGTGCATTGGATTTCATACTTAATATTCTTATGCTAATACACCTATACGGGTTTTGATTGACTTGTGGACCAATAACACACTTATTTACGACATCAATAATCATTTTGAATGGTCGATACTTTGTAAAAAGTTTATCACGACACCATATTAGCTTATTCAAACAAATTAGAGTGCATTGGATTCCCTAATTACTATGCTTATGGTAAAACACCTATACGGATTTTGATTGACTTGTGCATCAATAACTCCTTATTTACAACATCAATAATCATTTGGAGTGGTCGATAATTTTTAAAAAATTGATCACGACACCGTATTAGCTTATTCAAACAAATTAGAGTGCATTGGATTCCGTACTTAATAGGCTTATGCTAAAACATCTATACGAATTTTGATAGACTTGTGAACAATTAACTTGCTTATTTACGACATCAATAATCATTTGGAATGGTCGATACTTTGTAAAAAATTGATCACGATACCATATTAGCTTATTCAAACAAATTAGAGTGCATTGGAATCTCTAATTCATATGATTATGCTAAAACACCTATATGGATTTTTATTGACTTGTGGACCAATAATTCTCTTATTTACGACATCAATAATCATTTAGAATGGTTGATACTTTGTAAAAAATTGATCACAACACCATATTAGCTTATTCAAACAAATTAGAGTGCATTGGATTTTCTAATTAACATGCTTATGCTAAAATACCTATACGGATTTTGATTGACTTGTGGATCAATAACTCGCTTATTTATGAAATCAATAATCATTTAATATGGTCGATACTTTGTAAAAAATTGATTACGACACCATATTAACTTATTCAAACAAATTAGAGTGCATTGGATTCCCTAATTAATATGCTTATGCTAAAACACCTATACGGATTTTTATTGACTTGTGGACCAATAACTCGCTTATTTACGACATCAATAATCATTTGGAATGGTCGATACTTTGTAAAAAATTGATCACGACACCATATTAGCTTATTCAAACAAATTAGAGTGCATTGGATTCCGTACTTAATATGCTTATGTTAAAACACCTATACGGATTTTGATAGACTTGTGGACCAATAACTCGCTTATTTACGACATCAATAATCATTTGGAATGGTCGATACTTTGTAAAAAAATGATTACGACACCATATTAGCTTATTCAAACAAATTAGAGTTCATTGGATTCCCTAATTAATATGCTTATGCTAAAACACCTATACGGATTTTGATTGACTTGTGGATCAATAACTCGCTTATTTACGACATCAATTATCATTTGGAATGGTCGATACTTTGTAAAATATTTATTATGACACCATATTATCTTATTCAAACAAATTAGAGTGCATTGGATTCTCTATTTAATATGCTTATGCTAAAACACCTATATGAATTTTGATTGACTTGTGGACCATTAACTTGCTTATTTACGACATCAATAATCATTTGAAATGTTCGATACTTTTTAAAAACTTTATCACAACACCATATTAGCATATTCAAACAAATTAGAGTGCATTGGATTTCATACTTAATATGCTTATGCTAAAACACCTATACGGATTTTGATTGACTTGTGGATCAATAAATCGCTTATTTACAACATCAATTGTGGGGACCTCGGGTTGCTAATCTTATCTTAGGGCAACTAATGATTAATTAAATAATTAATCAAACAATTAAAAGTAATAAACCAAGAGCAAAATTTTTATTTTTTGTTTTTTAAATTTTTGTCAGGATCGATCCTGTGAACTCCCAGGATCGATTCTGGACCTTAATCAAAGTTTCTGTCCAGAATCCCATTGTGCCAGGATCGATCCTACTAATTCACAGGATCGATCCTGCGCAACTTTGTTCGAAAAATAAAAATCTGCTCTTGATCTGGTGCTGTCAAAATTAATACAAAGCATGAATCATGATCAAAATCAAATCCCAAGCATGTCATATAATCTATACACATGCATGCCAACATATATAATGTTTCAAGCATCAAATCATGTGTTTAATACAACAATTCAAACAGCATAAAAACGTGAAACCATAAGCTACACTAAGTCTCAAAAGTGAGCTTCTAAATCACAAGTTTATGTCAAGTTCAATGCTATCTAAATACCATTCTTCAACTTAAACCCGAGTCCACACTTGCTATATCTTTCTCCCGAGCTATCAATGCCATCTCTGACTAGCTCCTGCCCCACAACAGCCGGATAAACTCCGGTGAGAAAACATTCTCAGTATAAGCAACATATATAAAGCGTTAAATAATCATATCAAATCTAATCGTAAACGACTCAACAATAGAGTAAATAACACATATCTCGATTAAGAATTGATTCATATATCATCGTTGCCATCAAGATTCATATCCGATCTTGACATGGATATCCATCTATCGTAGCCATTCTGGGCTAGAAAATAAGGTCACCCTCCGACCTTGGCATCGAATCAATTCATATCATCATCGTATCAAAATCATATCGACTCAAAATCAAAGATCCACTACCTGGGATGGATCGACAACATCAAAATCAAAACAAAGCAATAAATACGTATGTGATTTTGGCTGAAGAACTCAAGAAGAATCGTTCTTGAGTTTCAACATTCCTAACTCTTGATGTCGTCATTATACCTTCGTATTTCTTCTGTTTTGAACGCTTAAAATCTGAAACATAGCATCACAACATTCATATCAATCTTCATTCTATTCAATCATTTGAATTTCAGTTCAAAATCATCAATCTAACTTCATTCAAAATTATTTCAAACTTCAACTTCTTCTTATTCGGTACAACTCGGAGTCGTGAGTCGTTAGCCTTCGAAACTCATCTAAAACTGAGAAATAAAAATGCTATATCATTGATAACATTTCAAAAAATGTCTTATCTCAGTCATAGGCTATCAAAACGATCCAAAAACACGAATCGACGGCGTAGCGATTAAAAATCGGTAACCAACAAAATATCGAATTCGAATCTAACTTATTTAACTTCAATCCAAATCATACGTCCATTCCAAATCATTAATACATCATTCTAATCCTCATAACAGCAACTAAGTATATCAAATACAAGCTGGACATCATAACAAGTTCATTCCTTAATCCATATTCGATCCGGTTTCGAAAATAAACGATACAACACGTCAAGAACATGATCATATACCAAAGTACTGATCTCTACCAAATTTCGTTCTTCAAAACATGCCGAGATGATTAAATACTTACATCAAATTGAAGGCCTCGTTGCAAAGATTCCAGAACATCTTTCGGAATCGAAATCGGACGATCGAATCAAAAGTTACGGCGTTTTGAAAATCAATAATTCAAAAGAAAAGGAAGACTTCGGCTCCCCTGTTCTTCACTTCTGAATTCTGAATTAAATACACGTATCATGCTGAATAATTTGATTAAAATCAGATATGTATTGCATAAATTGCAATTTAGTTCCTCAAGTCTTCATTAATTGCAATTCAGTCCTCGATCCTCTTTTTAATTCAATTTCAATCCAAAATAATTTAAGAATATTACAATTAAAATCGAAACTCTAAATATTCTTAAATTAAATATACTCGGATTCAAATTAAATAAATTCGTATTAATCAAATAATCCCGGCCTTTTGCATTTTAGCCCTTCAACTTCGAAATTTGCAAATCAGTCCCTGATCGGGTTGTATCTTCAAAACTAATCTTCTTTAATTCCCGAAACATGGAATTTAATCTTGAATTCCATAAATATTCAAATCGAATATTTATTCTTTTAATTTAAGAATTCTCGGAATTTAATTCTCAAAATCCGTAAATTCTCAAATTAAGTATTTTCGGCTCAGAAATTAAATCTATCATGTCCATAACTTCTCAAATCAATATTAGCCCATAATATGTAATTTAATTCCCAAATCCCATAATTAATAATTTAATATTTTCTGTCCTTACATCAATAATCATTTGGAATTGTCGATACTTTGTAAAAAATTGATTACGACACCATATTAGCTTATTCAAACAAATTAGAGTTCATTGGATTCCCTAATTAATATGCATATGCTAAAACACCTATACGGATTTTGATTGACTTGTTGATCAATACCCAGCTTATATACGACATCAATAATCATTTGAAATGGTCGATACTTTGTAAAAAATTGATTACGACACCATATTATCTTTTTCAAACAAATTAGAGTGCATTGGATTCTCTAATTAATATGCTTATGCTAAAACACCTATACGGATTTTTATTGACTTGTGGACCAATAACTAGCTTATTTACGACATCAATAATCATTTGGAATGGTCGATACTTTGTAAAAAATTGATAACGAAACCATATTAGCTTATTTAAAAAAATTAGAGTGCATTGGATTCCCTACTTAATATGCCTATGCTAAAACACCTATACGGATTTGATTTATTTGTGGACCAATAACTCGCTTATTTAGGACATCAATAATCATTTGAAATAGTCGATACTTTGTAGAAAATTGATCACGACACCATATTAGCTTATTCAAACAAATTAGAGTGCATTAGATTCCCTACTTAATATGCTTATGCTAAAACACCTATACGGATTTTGATGTGGATCAATAAATCGCTTATTTACAACATCAATAATCATTTGGAATGGTCGATAATTTGTAAAAAATTTATTACGACACCATATTAGCTTATTCAAACAAAGTAGAGTGCATTGGATTTTTTAATTAATTTGCTTATGCTAAAACACCTATATGGATTTTGATTGACTTGTGGGCCAATAACTCGCTTATTAACGACATCAATAATCATTTGGAATGATCGATACTTGTTAAAAAATTGATCACGACACCATATTAGCTTATTCAAACAAATTAGAGTGCATTAGATTCTCTAGTTAACATGCATATGCTAAAACTCCTATGATTGACTTGTGGACCAATAACTCGCTTATTTACGACGTCAATAATCATTTGGAATGGTCAATACTTTGTAAAAAATTGATCACGACACCATATTAGCTTATTCAAACAAATTAGAGTGCATTGGATTCCCTAATTAATATGCTTATGCTAAAACACCCTTACGGATTTTGATTGACATGTGAATCAATAACTCGCTTATTTACAACATCAATATTCATTTGGAATTGTCGATACTTTGTAAAAAAATTGATTACGACACCATATTAGCTTATTCAAACAAATTAAAGTGCATTGGATTCTCTAATTAACATGCTAATGCTAAAAACCTATACGGGTTTTGATTGACTTGTGGATCAATAACTCGCTTATTTATGAAATCAATAATAATTTTGTGATGACCCGAGTTTTAATCTCTCATTAATCAACACTATTAGACAATAATCAAAGTCTAAACAATTAATCAACAATGCTAGACAATAATCAAAGTCTAAACAAAAGAATAAAAAAAAAAAAAAATTTCAAATGGATTGCCGTGCGCACGCGCGGCCTGTCCTCTCTCGCGCGCGCCGGCACCCAAACCCGAAACTCAAAGGGTTGGCTCGCGCGCGCGCGAGCAGGAGCTCGCCCGTGCGCCGGCCACTGCACTCGAAACAAAATGTTGGCTCAGCTGCTGTCAAAAATGAAATCAAGCCTACAATTGATTCAAGATCATCTCCTACAAAAGTCTAGACATGGTTTAATCAATCATAACATCTAACATGCATTCTAACATGCTATAATTGTTAGGAATAAACCATTCCAAGGCTTTACAACATAATCAAAATCTCATAAACATGCAATAATCTTGTCATATAAAAACTAGTTCAAGATACAACATGTTGGAGTCAAATATTTGAAACATTACTCAAATTTCAAATATAATAACAAGACCTTTAGATCATCCTTAACAAGTCTTGATACAAGTAACTTCTAAAATGATCATGTTTACGACTCAATAAACTTCATGACAGTTCAAACAACTCCTAACTCGGATCCTCACACTATATCTCTTCAATCCTTGTTCTTCATGATTGCTTTTGCCCTGTTCCAATCCCCCTATTGCAATGACACATACAACAAAACAATAGCCGGATAACTCCGGTGAGAAATATATTTCCCAGTAAAAGCAACTAAACATGCATATCAAACATATATCAAGATCATGATATAACAGTAAATACAATGCATGTTTTCAAAACAAGGTTCATTTCTTCATTCATCGGTTGGGATCCCGAGAAGTAGATATCATAACTAATCCACCGACTTTCCCGCTCGAGGTGGGGTTACTTATCTTTCTTCTCTAGACTTTGAAACAATCATATATGCAAATCAGACGCTAGGCTAAATCAACCACCCAGGCCATACATATACAATCTTTCAAATCGTCTATTCGAACGTTTCCGTTCATTTCAAAATCAAGGAATAAGTCTTCAAGATGAATGCAACATATATCATTATCAAATCATTCATAAAATCAAAAACTTATTTAATAACTCAAAGGAAAACACATAAGAGCAATTAAGAAAACAAGTATGTGATTTAAGGGAACTCGATACAAACCATCTCGAGTTGTATTTCCAATCAAATAGTAGTCCACTTTTACCTTCGTATTTCGTCTGTTCTGAATTCTTCAACCTCAAAACAGGCACATCAATCTTTGTTCAATTCATTCCTTTCAGAATCGAGTCGAAATCATCAACACATCTTCAATCAAATCATTTCAAACTCAAGCGAACTTCCTCGGTTCACAATTCGACCTCTTGAGTTGATTGAGCTCGTAGCACGTCTGAAATATAAAGATTGCATCTAACAAAATCAGTATACAATTCCAAGATCATTAGCTCAATCATAGACTATCAGTATGGTTTCAAAACATAACCAAGCATCGTAGCGATTGACAATCGGGAATCGTTACGGTATCGAATTCATTTCTAATTTCAATTCCATTCATACGGCTTTTCATATCCGTTCATTGTCATTCAACTCTTCAAACCCACAACTATTATCATAAACATATCAAAGAATATCTTATCTCGAATATCAGCTATCAAACTTGTCTCAAAACACATATCGACGGCGTAGCGATTAAAAATCGGTAACCGACGACATATCGACTTCGAATATAACTTCATATCATTATATATCATCAACACCAGCTAATTAGCAGCATAATCAGATGCTACACAAGTCGAAATCTATGCTGGTTATCATATGAGTTTCATTCAATACTCAAGATTCAATTCGGTTTCGAATATACAACGCTAGAATATCGATAACATGATCAAACAAATCAACTTATGATTTCTGCCCATATTCGAATTTCAAAACCTATTCAAGACATCATAAACCTTACATCAAATCGAAGGCCTCTTTGCAAGGATTCCAGAACATCTTTCGGAATTGAAATCGGACGAACGGATCAAAAGTTACGGCGATTTGAAAATTGAAGAAATCAAAAGAATATGACAATGATCTCGGCTTCTGTTCTGTTTCTGAATTCCTTTTTACATAACACGTAGCATTCTGATTCATATCATAGAGATTGGATAGATATTGAATAAATTGCAATTTAGTCCCTCAAGTCTTCAGTAATTGCAATTCAGTCCTCGGCCTTCGTTTTAATTCAATTTCAATCCAAAATAATTTAAGAATATTAGAATTTAAATCAAAACTCTAAACATTCCCAAATTAAATATACTCGGATTAAAATAAATTAAATTCGGATTAATTAAATAATCCCGGCCTTTTGCATTCTAGCCCTTCACATATCAGTATGTGCAAATCAGTCCCTGATTGAGTTGTATCTTCAAAATTCATATTCTTTAATTTCCGAAACATGGAATTAAATCTTCAATTCCATAAATATTCAAATCGAATATTTATTCTTTTAATTTAAGAATTCTCGGAATTTAATTCTCAAAATCCACATATTCTCAAATTAAATATTTTCAGCTCGGAAATTAAATCTATCATTTTCATAACTCCTCAAATCAATGTTAGCCCATAATATGGAATTTAATTCTCAAATCCCATAATTAATAATTTAATATTTTCGGGTCTTACAATTCCTCCCCTCTAAGAAATGATTTTGTCCTCGAAATCGTAGTCACGCCAAATATCAAATCTGATAGACTGAATGATTATCTGAAGTTATTCTCACGTCAATCATCAGTTGTACTCTAAGTACTGCATATAATTCTCTCAGTATTCCTCTTGTCTGATTCAAGTACACAGAAGGAATCTATCAATATTTCCTTACTTTAGATACATGAAACAATTCAGAATCATTGTATCAAGCTGAAAAGAATAAATCTTTTCCATCGTCAATTCCAACTGATATCTTATTCAATGAAGTTCAGTCTTTGTGTCGACTTGTTTCTTTCTGAATATCATTCAATGTTCTGTATAGAACATATCAAGTCTACACTATCATTCATTTCGTTGCTTCAAGTTTAGTATTCAACCTCATATTCTGAATCTGTAAATGAAATTCTGCTTTTTCTCTATTCTGAATTGAATGATGTTTCAAGAATAACTTTTCCGCTTAACTAATCAGTTTCAGCTTCACAAGTTATATCTATCATTGAATTACTAATTCTGGTTCTTCTTTTCAATATCATATCATTATCTCAAAATCGGCTCAATAGCTATTACAGGAATTATAATCCTCAAATGGCAACATATCAAATCAAATAATACCGAATCAGATATTAAATTTCTGAGAATATTCTCAATATTTGGAAAATCGACTCAGATAATCCATCAATCGAAATCAATTCTCAGAACATCAGTCAATCAATCGATGCCATATTCTATCAAATAAATCTAAAGTCTTAATTCGGACAATAGATTTTAATCATTCCTGTACTTTCATCATATCTCTATCTTCTTCACGGATCTGAATGGATAGCTGTTCGTCACATCTCATACAGAGTATTCTACCAAATTCTGATTAGTCTATTCGGACTATCAATTAATCAGAGTATAATATGTTGTAGTCACAGATTTCAAAGTATTCAAAACTGTTGATAATCGGTATCATATCAGATAAAAATTCATTCTCACAAATTCGATTCATCATCTCTGACTATTTTTCCCATTCAAGGATAATATATTGTACCTTTTCCTCAAAAAGTACTCAAAATCTTCGGATCTTCTGTATTAAAATTAATAGTAAACCCAATGTTTCAATCTGAAACATTATTTCCTGGCTTATTGTTCATTTTGCAATGAATCTAATCACAATTTAATGATTTGATCATACAGACAGATCATCGTATACAGTAATGTTCATCAGTCTGTTCATAACTACCACCTGTTTACCTCATCTATACTGTTTCATCACGGTAGTTGTTACAAAATATTCTTTCAAATTATAATCTTGGTTCAATGTTTGGAGTTTCAAGACTAACATTGAACTCATCTGATCAACGATTTTCAACTTCATCAGAAATTTTCTGTACATTTAACTTCAAAAACGTACTAATTCTGTTACTTCTATTTGCTTTATCAAAAGATAAAACAATTATCAAATGAATATCGAATTCATTGTTGTGCAATTCTTCAAATTTGGATATCTCTTTTCGGAAATATCAGGCACAATCAAATAATCAATCATAATATAATTCATTCATTCGGATCTGAGGCTTCAATTCATATCTCAATCTGATATTCTGTACTGAATTCTAATCACTTCAGTTTACTTTCTGTGTTGTTTTCATCTTTTGAATAATTCTGCCGTATTTCCAATAGAAAAATCATTCTGATTGGTGATATATTCGTCTGAATATTCAAACCAGAATATACAAAAATCTGAAATCAATTCATCGGATGCCTATTCCATTCCTTATTCCTATCTCCAAATACCGACAATTCATATCATCTAAACCAAAAATCATGGATCTTATTCAAATTCTTCTATCAGTTACGAGTCACTATCTTAAAATACGCTGAAATATCATCAAATGATCAATAATTCTCAAAATCAAAAGAAATAAATCAAGATTGAGAAAATCCCTCAATCAAGGTCATCCAAAATCAAATCTTCTGGATAACAAACTCTGCAAAGTGAAAACAACTCACTTGCATCACATAACTCAGAACGAGTAAATCAACACAGGCTCTAAACGAAAGCAATGTGCCATGAGAGCCAATCAATATTAAATCATTCAAGAATTATATCTCCAGTTGATGTAATCGATTCAGCATAATCAAAGAAAAGAATCATCTGTAACTAATTGTCATATCATCATTTATCTTCTAAATCTCAAGATTAATATCCAATTCATAATCTTATCAAGTCGGTAATTCATAAATTCATCAATTCTTCAATTCAATATTGAATTCCAGTTCACAACTTAAACTAAAGTCAAAAATCTTACTGGAACATATCTGTAATCTCTATTCAATAGCGTACTTATCAATGATAATTTAGATCTTGAACATATCTCGTGCATCGAATATACTGATTTTGGAATATTTCTGTAATCAAACATCATATATCAAACCGAAATCACAGAATCTTAATTCGAGATTCGATATCATATCATCATATTCATATATACACTATGTTCTTGTTGATCTAATTTTATCGCTTCTGATCATCATACTGATTGGTTAAATCACAAAATCCAACGATTCAATAATCTGAAACTATCACTAATCAGTACTTAGGTAAATTCTCACATGAACAATATCATGTTCAGTTTCAGTTCATCGAAGCAATAGTTCTATTCTTCAGTTCAATTCACAAAATCTCTTTTCTGATACAGAGGTAATCATATAATAAGCTTTCAGCTATTATGTATCTATTGCACCAATAATAACCAGGTCAAAACAAAATAAATCTGTTACCTGAAATTTCATTCTCAGGTGCAATTTCATTCTGATCCTCTGTATACCTTTGCGATTTATTCATTGAATAAATTTTAGCACATCTGTCTGACTTGTCCTTACATTGTTTGTTCAGATATCTTCCTCCACAAAAAGTGTAATAATTTCTAATATACTCTGCATTCAGAATCAGATTAATTCATCTCGATTCGCCAGAGTTAGAGATTTATTTTCATATCATGCACTTCATATATGTTCTGAAATAAAACTTGTAGATAAAGTTGTGAGTATCTCACATACTCTTTCATGTCTACAATTTCATTTTTCTAACTCATCATTCAACTTCAATTCTCCTAGACAAGGCTATGTCTTTAAACAAAATGTTTCAATCGTCAACATTTATCAGACATAATCTGCGGATTCAAGCCATTAAATAATTCACTCAATCTTGAGTTTTTCATTATCTACAATTCAAAGAATTGTAATAGACTTGAAAATTCTAATAAGACATTCCTCAAATTCAAAAGATTCAACTTCTACAGGGTATATTTTTCTTTCTCATCATTTCTATATGTTGTGGCAAAGAACTATAAACATAATTCTGTTCTAAGCACTTACCAACAATCAACATACATCTGCCTTCTTATCATTTCTTTATCAAAATCCACCAGCTGGTTGCTAGGTTTCGAAGTTGGTATTCAATCACTCTGATCCGATATTCATCTGAATATTTCCGATATTTGAACAACTAATCAAGTTCTTCAAACCAACTATTACCTACAACATCATCTATTCATTTGCAGATATTCTGTTTTGTTCAATTAGAGATACTTCGTTCAGCTGAGCAATACCATTCTGTTCAGTCTGACCATACTAGTCTGTCAGTCTGGGGTGCTTACGTCACCCAAAGAACACTGTTCTATTCAATTATGGGTGCTTACATCACCCGGTAAAAATCTTATAACAAAACGATAAAAATTGCAAAAATTTACAAATCAGTAAATCAGGCAATTGAATTTCAAATATAGATCATGCTCACATGAAATTGATCAAATCATCGAATCATCAAATCAAGTAATGCATAATCATGCTATACTGTAAATGCATGTGACTCAATCTACCCCGCTCAGCTTCTATCTCAGTCCAAGAACTTACGCTCTGATACCACCTGTTGTGATGACCCGAGTTCTAATCTCTCATTAATCAACACTATTAGACAATAATCAAAGTCTAAACAATTAATCAACAATGCTAGACAATAATCAAAGTCTAAACAAAAGAATAAAAAAAAAAAAAAATTTCGAATGGATTGCCCTGCGCACGCGCGGCCTGTCCTCTCGCGCGCGCGCCGGCACCCAAAACCGAAACTCAAAGGGTTGGCTCGCGCGCGCGCGAGCAGGAGCTCGCCCGTGCGCCGGCCACTGCACTCGAAACAAAATGTTGGCTCAGCTGCTGTCAAAAATGAAATCAAGCCTACAATTGATTCAAGATCATCTCCTACAAAAGTCTAGACATGGTTTAATAAATCATAACATCTAACATGCATTCTAACATGCTATAATTGTTAGGAATAAACCATTCCAAGGATTTACAACATAATCAAAATCTCATAAACATGCAATAATCTTGTCATATAAAAACTAGTTCAAGATACAACATGTTGGAGTCAAATATTTGAAACATTACTCAAATTTCAAATATAATAACAAGACCTTTAGATCATCCTTAACAAGTCTTGATAAAAGTAACTTCTAAAATGATCATGTTTACGACTCAATAAACTTCATGACAGTTCAAACAACTCCTAACTCGGATCCTCACACTATATCTCTTCAATCCTTGTTCTTCATGATTGCTTTTGCCCTGTTCCAATCCCCCTATTGCAATGACAGATACAACAAAACAATAGCCGGATAACTCCGGTGAGAAATATATTTCCCAGTAAAAGCAACTAAACATGCATATCAAACATATATCAAGATCATGATATAACAGTAAATACAATGCATGTTTTCAAAACAAGGTTCATTTCTTCATTCGTCGGTTGGGATCCCGAGAAGTAGATATCATAAATAATCCACCGACTTTCCCGCTCGAGGTGGGGTTACTTATCTTTCTTCTCTAGACTTTGAAACAATCATATATGCAAATCAGACGCTAGGCTAAATCAACCACCCAGGCCATACATATACAATCTTTCAAATCGTCTATTCGAACGTTTCCGTTCATTTCAAAATCAAGGAATAAGTCTTCAAGATGAATGCAACATATATCATTATCAAAGCATTCATAACAACAAAAACTTATTTAATAACTCAAAGGAAAACACATAAGAGCAATTAAGAAAACAAGTATGTGATTTAAGGGAACTCGATACAAACCATCTCGAGTTGTATTCCCAATCAAATAGTAGTCCACTTTTACCTTCGTATTTCTTCTGTTCTGAATTCTTCAACCTCAAAACAGGCACATCAATATTTGTTCAATTCATTCCTTTCAGAATCGAGTCGAAATCATCAACACATCTTCAATCAAATCATTTCAAACTCAAGCGAACTTCCTCGGTTCACAATTCGACCTCTTGAGTTGATTGAGCTCGTAGCACGTCTGAAATATAAAGATTGCATCTAACAAAATCAGTATACAATTCCAAGATCATTAGCTCAATCATAGACTATCAGTATGGTTTCAAAACATAACCAAGCATCGTAGCGATTGACAATCGGGAATCGTTACGATATCGAATTCATTTCTAATTTCAATTCCATTCATACGGCTTTTCATATCCGTTCATTGTAATTCAACTCTTCAAACCCACAGCTATTATCATAAACATATCAAAGAATATCTTATCTCGAATATCAGCTATCAAACTTGTCTCAAAACACATATCGACGGCGTAGCGATTAAAAATCGGTAACCGACGACATATCGACTTCGAATATAACTTCATATCATTATATATCATCAACACCAGCTAATTAGCAGCATAATCAGATGCTACACAAGTCGAAATCTATGCTGGTTATCATATGAGTTTCATTCAATACTCAAGATTCAATTCGGTTTCGAATATACAACGCTAGAATATCGATAACATGATCAAACAAATCAACTTATGATTTCTGCCCATATTCGAATTTCAAAACCTATTCAAGACATCATAAACCTTACATCAAATCGAAGGCCTCTTTGCAAGGATTCCAAAACATCTTTCGGAATTGAAATCGGACGAACGGATCAAAAGTTACGGCGATTTGAAAATTGAAGAAATCAAAAGAATATGACAATGATCTCGGCTTCTGTTCTGTTTCTGAATTCCTTTTTACATAACACGTAGCATTCTGATTCATATCATAGAGATTGGATAGATATTGAATAAATTGCAATTTAGTCCCTCAAGTCTTCAGTAATTGCAATTCAGTCCTCGGCCTTCGTTTTAATTCAATTTCAATCCAAAATAATTTAAGAATATTAGAATTTAAATCAAAACTCTAAACATTCCCAAATTAAATATACTCGGATTAAAATAAATTAAATTCGGATTAATTAAATAATCCCGGCCTTTTGCATTCTAGCCCTTCACATATCAGTATGTGCAAATCAGTCCCTGATTGAGTTGTATCTTCAAAATTCATCTTCTTTAATTTCCGAAACATGGAATTAAATCTTCAATTCCATAAATATTCAAATCGAATATTTATTCTTTTAATTTAAGAATTCTCGGAATTTAATTCTCAAAATCCACATATTCTCAAATTAAATATTTTCAGCTCGGAAATTAAATCTATCATTTTCATAACTCCTCAAATCAATGTTAGCCCATAATATGGAATTTAATTCTCAAATCCCATAATTAATAATTTAATATTTTCGGGCCTTACAAATTTAGAATGGTCGATACTTTTTTAAAAATTAATTACGATACCATATTATCTTATTCAAACAAATTAGAGTGCATTGGATTTTCTAATTAATATGCTTATTCTAAAACACCTATACGGATTTTGATTGACTTGTGGATCAATAACTCGCTTATTTACCACATCATGCTTATGCTAATACACCTATACGGATTTTGATTGACTTGTGGACCAATAACTCAATTATTTTCAACATCAATAATCATTTTGAATGGTCGATACTTTGTAAAATGTTGATCACGACACCATATTAGCTTATTCAAACAAATTAGAGTGCATTGGATTCCCTAATTAATATGCTTATGCTTAAACACCTATAAGGATTTTGATTGACTTGTGGATCAATAACTCGCTTATTTACGACATCAATAATCATTTGAAATGTTCGATACTTTGTAAAAAATTTATCACGACACCATATTAGCATATTCAAACAAATTAGAGTGCATTGGATTTCATACTTAATATGCTTATGCTAATACACCTATACGGATTTTGATTGACTTGTGGACCAATAACTCACTTATTTACTACATCAATAATCATTTTGAATGGTCGATACTTTGTAAAATGTTGATCACGACACCATATTAGCTTATTCAAACAAATTAGAGTGCATTGGTGTGACGACCCGAGTTCTAATCTCTCAATAAACATTAATCAACAATAATAGACAACAATCAATGTCTAAACAAAAGAATAAAAAAAAAATTTTTAAAATAAATTGCCCTGCGCACGCGCGGGCATCACCCCTCGCGCGCGCGCAAGTTAATGGGACCGAGGCCCCCTGGCTTGGCCCGTGCGCGCGCGAGCAGTAGCTCGCCCGTGCGCAGGCCAATCGGCCAGAACTTGGCTGCACTCTGCTGCTGTTCAAAAATTGAGTTCATGCATCCCTTTAATTCAAGATCATCTCCTACCAAGGTATAGACATGGTATAATCAATAGCAACATCTATCATGCTATACAAGGAGTACAATTAGATCACTCCAAGGCCTTAAAACATAACCAAGATGCATCAAGATACACAAGAAGCTATATACAATTCAAGTTCAAGATACATCATATTGTTTTCAAAGGACTTACAACATCTCACATGTCCTAAATACAATAACAAGATCATAATATCATCATAAAGAAGTCTTGATACTATAACTATAACATGATTATGTTCAAGGCTCAAATATACATCTTGACAGCTCATACAACTTCTAACTCGGATCATCACGCTATGTTCAACTCATCCCTTGTTTGTTAAGCACGCCTTTGCCCGGTTCCACTCCCTCCTATTGCAATGACACATACAACAAAATAATAGCCGGATAACTCCGGTGAGAAATAGATTTCCCAGTAAAAGCAACTAAACATGCATAACAACCTATATCAAGATCATGATATAAAAGTAAGTACAATGCATGTTTTCAAAACAAGGTTCATTTCGTCATTCATCGGTTGGGATCCCGAGAAGTAGATATCATAACTAATCCACCGACTCTCCCGATCGAGGTGGGGTTACTTATCTTGCTTCTCTAGACTTTGAAGCAATCATATATGCAAATCAGACGCTAGGCTAAAACAACCACCCAGGCCATACATATACGACTCCACAAATCATCTATTCGAACGTTTCCGTTCATTTCAAAATCAAGGAATAAGTCTTCAAGATGAATGCAACATATATCATCATCAAGGCATTCATAACATCAAAAACTTATTCAACAACTCAAATGAAAACACATAAGAGCAATTAAGCAAACAAGTATGTGATTTAAGGGAAACTCGATACAAACCATCTCGAGTTGTAATCCCAATCAATTAATAGTCCACTTTTACCTTTCAAATATGATGTTTGGGATGTCTTCTAACTTGTTCTAGCTTGTCCAAATCTGTACCATACAATCCCCAAATCTATATCGAAAAGCTGCTCACTCTTCAAACAAACTTCAAGGCAAAACTCTACCAACCTTGTGCTTTCTTCTATTGGTTTCAGAGGCGATGTTTTCAAGATAAATGTGTCCTGTTTATATACTGAAAACATAGCATACAACCAAGGAAATATCAGCTATGATACACCTCAATAGCAGCTCAAGCACAAGCTAGCAAAACATTGCAAATCAAGAGTTTGACGACATATCGGTATAACTCGGCGATTCCGAACATATCTACAACATTTCTAACATGTATATCAGCTGTTGAAGCTTCACAACCAACATATCAGCCAGTATAAGGATCAAATCATAGTTTGGAATTCATAAGAACATGATATACAAATCAATCTTCAACCCAACTTCAAGATTATACAAGATAAAATCTCAACAACACAATTTCATAACAACATCTGATATCTGTACATTTCAAAATCTCAAACCCTGAAGAACAAAGAGGAAACTTACATGAAATCGAAGGTTTCGTCGAGAGGATTCCAAAACATCTTTCGGAATCTAAATCGGATGCTCGAGTCAAAAGATATAGCAATCGCAAGATGAAGAAGAAGGCTTGGGATTTTCTCTGTTCTTGTTCTCGGTTTCCTTTTCTTTTCTTTGCTGAGTAATCTGATGGAAAAATAGTGTTTCACACGTGAGTGCTAGGAAAAATCACAAGTGTCCAGCCCAAATAAGGATTTTGCACTTTGGCCCCTCAACTATGCAATAATTGCAATTCAGTCCTCAATTTCTCAATTTATTCAATTTCAATCCTAAATAATTTAAGAATATTAGAATTTAAATCAAAACTCCAAATATTCCCAAATTAAATATTCTCGGATCAAAATTAAATAATTCTGGGCGTTACAATTCTCCCCCACTAAGACACAATTTCGTCCTCGAAATCTGAAGTAATATCAACAGATCATGTGTCGTTCGAAGTACCATGACGAATCCACTGAACTTTCACAAGCGGAATAGTCTTCGTTCGAAGTTGCTTCTCTTTTCGATCAAGGATCTGAATTGGCTTTTTGAAATAACTCAAAGTCTCGTCGAGTTCAGCCTCATCAGATTGAAGCACATGAGATTCATCAGCAAGGTATTTTCGAAGCATCGATACATGAAAGACATCATGTATTCCAGATAACGATGGAGGTAAAGCCAATCGATAGGCAAGATTGCCTATTTTCTCCAGAATTTCATACGGACCAATATATCGTGGAGACAACTTCCCTCGCTTGCAAAATCTGACAGTGCCTCTGAACGGAGAAATCTTCAAAAATACACGATCCCCCTGTTCAAAAGACAAAGGTCCACATCGAATGTTGGCATATTTCGTCTGTCTATCTTGAGCTGTCTTCATTCGTTTCTGAATAAGCTTCACCTGGTCATTCATATCATGTATCATATCAGGACCAATATCAGGTACTTCAGAAATATCATCCCAGTACAAAGGAGATCGACATTTTCTTCCGTATAAAGCTTCAAAAGGAGCCATTCCTATACTCGATTGATAGCTGCTGTTGTACGAGAATTCACAAAGAGGTAGTGATTCTTGCCAACTAGTGCCAAAATCAAGCACTACAGCTCTCAACATGTCCTCCAATGTTTGAATAGTACGCTCTGACTGTCCGTCAGTCTATGGATGATAAGCTGTGCTCAAGTGTAACTGAGTACCCATAGCACTCTGTAAGCTGTGCCAAAAATGTGATGTGAATCGAGGATCACGATCTGATACAATAGATTTCGGCACTCCGTGCAATCTGACAACTTCACGGACATAAATCTCTGCCATCTGGTCGTGTCTATACGTCATGCGATATAGAATAAAACACACTGATTTTGTCAATCTGTCAATAATTACCCAGATAGCATCATAGCCTTTAGCAGATCGAGGTAATCTAGTCACAAAGTCCATGGAAATATGATCCCATTTCCATTCCGGTACAGACAAACTCTGTAACAAACCAGGCGGTATTTTCCTCTCAGCTTTCACCTGTTGGCAATTCAAACATCGAGCTACAAAATCAGTGATATCAGTCTTCATTTGCTTCCACCAATACTGATCTTTCAGATCATTATACATCTTCCTACCACCAGGATGAATACTGTAACGACTACAATGCGCCTCTTTCAGTAGTTGTTGACGTACATCAGAAATATCAGGCACTACTAGGCGATTGTGAACGTAAAGAAGATTATCTCGAACCCGGTATTCAGATACATGCCCTGATCTAACTTTCTCAATCGAGTTCTGTACATTCTGATCAATTTTTTGAGCATCTCGAATTCTTACTAATAAAGCTGGTTCAACTTGCATTTGATAAAGTCGTAATGGCTGATAATTTGTATCAATTACTAATCCAGATAAACAAAAGTTTTCAATCAAATTCGATACACCAATCGTCGATAAGGATAAAGAACATACCTTTCGACTCAATGCATCTGCCGCTGCATTCGATTTTCCTGGATAATATTTAATCTCGCAGTCAAAGTCTTTCAGCAAATCCAGCCATCTCCGCTATCTCATATTCAGTTCTGACTGAGAAAATAGATATTTCAAACTCTTGTGATCAGAATAAATCTCAAACTGTTCCCCGTACAGATAATGTCGCCAAATCTTCAAAGCAAATACAATGGCGGCCAATTCAAGATCATGAATCGGATATCTGGTCTCATGAGACTTCAATTGTCTCGAGGCATAAGCAATCACATGACCTCGTTGCATTAGAACACAACCTAAACCTTGGTGAGATGCATCACAATAAACAGTGAAACCACCAGTACCTGAAAGAATCGTCAAGACTGGTGCACTGGTCAATTGTTTCTTCAACTCCAGAAAACTGGATTCACAAGCATCAAACCAGACAAATGGAGTATTCTTCTGAGTTAACTGAGTAATCGGTTTCGCAATACTGGAAAAATCTTTAATCAATCGACGATAATACCCAGCCAATCCCATAAAACTACGAATCTCAGGAACAGATGTCGGTCTCGACCAACTGATCACTGCTTCTACTTTACTTGGATCCACAGAAATACCATTTCCAGATATAATATTTCCAAGAAAGACAACCTGTTTCAGCCAAAACTCACATTTCGTCAGTTTAGCATACAATTTCTCAGCTCTTAAAGTCTTCAATACTGCTCTCAGATGTTCAGAATGATCAATCAAATTCTTTGAATATATCAGAATATCATCAATAAAGATAATCACAAAATCATCGAGATACTTCTGAAATACACGGTTCATCAAAGCCATAAACACAGCTGGAGCATTCGTCAAACCAAACGGCATAACTATAAACTCATAATGGCCATACCTGGTTCTGAACGCAGTCTTAGGAATATCAGAATCCCTAACTCTCAGCTGATGGTATCCAGATCTCAGATCGATCTTGGAATACACAGAAGAACCCTGCAACTGATCAAATAAATCATCAATACGAGGCAAAGGGTATTTGTTCTTTACCGTAGCCTTGTTCAGTTGCCGGTAATCGATACACAATCGCATTGAACCATCCTTCTTTCTAACAAACAGTACTGGAGCTCCCCAAGGAGAAACACTGGGTCGAATGTATCTCTTGGCCAGTAAATCTTCTAACTGTTCCTTCAATTCTTTCAGTTCAACTGGTGCCATTCGATAAGGTGCTTTCAAAATCGGTGCAGTTCCTGGCATCAGTTCTATGTTTAAATCAATCTCTCGATACGGAGGTAGTCCTGGAATCTCATCAGGGAAAACATCCGCAAACTCACTAACCACTGGAAAATCAGCCAGGTTCGGGCTAGTTTTCAACACATCAACTGCATAAACAAGAAATCCCTCTGCTTCTTTCTGCAAAAATCGGGTCATAGATAATACAGAATAAGAGGAATTTTGGCACGTGAACCCTTACCATAGAACTTCCATTCTCCAGCCATTTCAGGTCTGAATCTTACTATCTTCTGGAAACAGTCTACGGTAGCTCTATACTTATTCAGCATATCAATCCCCATAATACAGTCGAAATCAGACATACCAAGTACGAAGCAATCTATCTCAATTTCATTACCCTCATACTGTAGTAAACAATTCGTAACTATCTGAATCGAGATAAGACCCCTCCCCAAAGGAGAAGAAACAGATACTACAACAGGTAATGTTTCAACAGGCAAAGCATGCAATGCAACAAATTTTGCAGATATAAACGTATGGGATGCACCTGTATCAATCAAGACATATGCGGGATAACCATAAAGAGAACAGTTACCTGCTATCACGTCATCTGGTGCTCCCTGTGCCTGTTCCTCCGTCAATGCATAGACATGAGCCTGCTGTCTCTGTGGCTGACTGCCTGCCTGACTTCTTCCTGGCCTCGACTGTTGCTGAGGTGGTGATGATTGAAAGGAATGGACAGAGGAGGCTTGCCTCGCGGGTTGAGCCACTGATCGTGATGACTCTGCACCTCGTGCCTGTCCAGCACCTCTCTGAGGACATACTCTCGCAAAATGGCCAGTCTGATGGCATATATGGCATTTCCCAGATACACCTCGACACTGATCAGTTGGATGTCCTCCACCACAAGTGTTACAGAATACCCCAGACTTCTGTTTCGTACCACTGGAACTTGAAGAACTGCTTCCAGATTTCTTAAATTGTTTTCCTCTAGCTTGCAAATATCCCTTCTTGCCACTGCTACTGCCACCACTGTCAAATCGAGACGACTGTTGCTGAGTTGAAGCTGAAGGTTGTGACTGTCTCGGAGGCTGTGCAATATACGAAGCTCCTCGTTGCTGTATCAAGCCAGCTTCTGCTCCTTTGGCACTGTTCAAAGCATCAGCAAAATTATTCGGTCGCCTTGTATTCACCAGTGTAAAAACATCAGGATTCAGTCCATTAATGAAATGATCAGCCATAGCTTCGTCACTGTCTGCAACATGTGGAGCAAAACGTAGCAATGTAGTGAATTTTGCAACATAATCTTCAATATTCAAGTTTCCCTGCCTCAGGTTAGCAAATTCGGCACCCTTGTCTTTACGATAAGATACCGAAAAGAAACGTTGATAAAACTCTGTCTTGAAGACATTCCAGGTCAAAATAGTTCCTCTACGCTCCAGAGATTTCTTTGTTGTGAACCACCAGCTTTTAGCAACTTCATGCAACTGATGACCAACAAGTCTGACTCTTCGTTCATCACCGTAGTCAAGTGAATCAAATAACATTTCCATGTCATCAAGCCATCCTTCACATTCAATTGCATTCTCAGTACCTTTCAGAGTTGGCAGCTTGTAGGATTGAAAACGTTTCAGTAGTGTTTCCATGGGAGTTGCAGTCATATCTGTCATATCTCGTGATGTATTGCCCTGTTCATTACTCGGAACTGCAGTTGCAGGCACTATCGGTGTGACAACTGTCGGTGGAGTATGAACTGTCTGTTCTGGTAGAGAAATAGGAACATGGGGTCTCAAAGGAGGTCGGCCTGGTCTTCGAGACATATCTGATTATCAAAATGGTTAGAATACCAAATCATCAAATTATCTCAGTCCTCCTCTGATCATCTTACCTCTGATCAAGACTCGGTTCTGATTCAATCTTAAATAAATAATCACAATCTTCAAATAAAACATGCTTCCAATCAATTCAGATAATCAGGTAGCATGTCATAATTCATCAGGATACATGCCTCTATCAGTTTAGATATTCCAATAAGCATGCATCTTTAATCATCGTAATCATACTTTCAAATAAAATACATACAACATCTTGTAATAAAATACTTGAAAGTAAATCATGCTAGCATTTAAAACATGTAATTCAATCACGTAATTAAATCATAGCATGATAAAAAAAAATAAGCAAGGCAGAAGACTCGATCTACCCCACTCACTGTATATCTAAGTCCAGAATGTTCTTGCTTTGATACCACCTGTTGTGACGACCCGAGTTCTAATCTCTCAATAAACATTAATCAACAATAATAGACAACAATCAATGTCTAAACAAAAGAATAAAAAAAAAATTTTTAAAAATAAATTGCCATGCGCACGTGCGGGCATCACTCCTCGCGCGCGTGCAAGCCAATGGGACCGAGGCCCCCTGGCATGGCCCACGCGCGCGCGAGCAGTAGCTCGCCCGTGCGCAGGCCAATCGGCCAGAACTTGGCTGCACTCTGCTGCTGTTCAAAAATTGAGTTCATGCATCCCTTTAATTCAAGATCATCTCCTACCAAGGTATAGACATGGTATAATCAATAGCAACATCTATCATGCTATACAAGGAGTACAATTAGATCACTCCAAGGCCTTAAAACATAACCAAGATGCATCAAGATACACAAGAAGCTATATACAATTCAAGTTCAAGATACATCATATTGTTTTCAAAGGACTTACAACATCTCACATGTTCTAAATACAATAACAAGATCATAATATCATCATCAACAAGTCTTGATACTATAACTATAACATGATTATGTTCAAGGCTCAAATATACATCTTGACAGCTCATACAACTTCTAACTCGGATCATCACGCTATGTTCAACTCATCCCTTGTTTGTTAAGAACGCCTTTGCCCGGTTCCACTCCCTCCTATTGCAATGACACATACAACAAAACAATAGCCGGATAACTCTGGTGAGAAATAGATTTCCCAGTAAAAGCAACTAAACATGCATAACAACCTATATCAAGATCATGATATAAAAGTAAGTACAATGCATGTTTTCAAAACAAGGTTTCATTTCTTCATTCATCGGTTGGGATCCCGAGAAGTAGATATCATAACTAATCCACCGACTCTCCCGATCGAGGTGGGGTTACTTATCTTGCTTCTCTAGAATTTGAAGCAATCATATATGCAAATCAGACTCTAGGCTAAAACAACCACCCAGGCCATACATATACGACTCCACAAATCGTCTATTCGAACGTTTCCGTTCATTTCAAAATCAAGGAATAAGTCTTCAAGATGAATGCAACATATATCATCATCAAGGCATTCATAACATCAAAAACTTATTCAACAACTCAAATGAAAACACATAAGAGCAATTAAGCAAACAAGTATGTGATTTAAGGGAAACTCGATACAAACCATCTCGAGTTGTAATCCCAATCAATTAATAGTCCACTTTTACCTTTCAAATGTGATGTTTGGGATGTCTTCTAACTTGTTCTAGCTTGTCCAAATCTGTACCATACAATCCCCAAATCTATATCAAAAAGCTTCTCACTCTTCAAACAAACTTCAAGGCAAAACTCTACCAACCTTGTGCTTTCTTCTATTGGTTTCAGAGGCGATGTTTTCAAGCTCAATGTGTCCTGTTTATATACTGAAAACATAGCATAAAACCAAGGAAATATCAGCTATGATACACCTCAATAGCAGCTCAAGCACAAGCTAGAAAAACATTGCAAATCAAGAGTTTGACGGCATATCGGTATAACTCGGCGATTCCGAACATATCTACAACATTTCTAACATGTGTATCAGCTGTTGAAGCTTCACAACCAACATATCAGCAGGTATAAGGATCAAATCATAGTTGGGAATTCATAAGAACATGATATACAAATCAATCTTCAACCCAACTTCAAGATTATACAAGATAAAATCTCAACAACACAATTTCATAACAACATCTGATATCTGTCCATTTCGAAATCTCAAACCCTGAAGAACAAAGAGGAAAATTACATCAAATCGAAGGTTTTGTCGAGAGGATTCCAAAACATCTTTCAGAATCTAAATCGGATGCTCGAGTCAAAAGATATAGCAATCACAAGATGAAGAAGAAGGCTTGGGATTTTCTCTGTTCTTGTTCTCGGTTTCCTTTTCTTTTCTTTGCTGAGTAATCTGATGGAAAAATAGTGTTTCACACGTGAGTGCTAGGAAAAATCACAAGTGTCCAGCCCAAATAAGGATTTTGCACTTTGGCCCCTCAACTATGCAATAATTGCAATTCAGTCCTTAATTTCTCAATTTATTCAATTTCAATCCTGAATAATTTAAGAATATTAGAATTTAAATCAAAACACCAAATATTCCCAAATTAAATATTCTCGGATCAAAATTAAATAATTCTAGGCGTTACAATTGGATTCCGTACTTAATATGCTTATGCTAAAACACCTATACGGATTTTGATAGACTTGTGGACCAATAACTCGCTTATTTACGACATCAATAATCATTTGTAATGGTCGATACTTTGTAAAAAATTGATCATGACACCATATTAGCTTATTCAAACAAATTAGAGTGTATTGGAATTTCTAATTCATAAGCTTATGCTAAAACACCTATATGGATTTTTATTGACTTGTGGACCAATAACTCTCTTATTTACGATATCAATAATCATTTAGAATGGTCGATACTTTGTAAAAAAATGATCACAACACCATATTAGCTTATTTAAACAAATTAGAGTGCATTGGATTCTCTAATTAACATGCTTATGCTAAAAACCTATACGGATTTTGATTGACTTGTGGATCAATAAATCGCTTATTTACGACATCAATAATCATTTGAAATGGTCGATAATTTGTAAAAAAATGATTTCGACACCATTTAGCTTATTCAAACAAATTAGAGTGCATTGGATTCTCTAATTAACATGCTAATGCTAAAAACCTATACGGGTTTTGATTGACTTGTGGATCAATAAATCGCTTATTTACGAAATCAATAATAATTTAGAATGGTCGATACTTTTTAAAAAATTGATTACGATACCATATTATCTTATTCAAACAAATTAGAGTGCATTGGATTTTCTAATTAATATGCTTATTCTAAAACACCTATACGGATTTTGATTGACTTGTGGATCAATAACTCGCTTATTTACCACATCATGCTTATGCTAATACACCTATACGGATTTTGATTGACTTGTGGACCAATAACTCACTTATTTACAACATCAATAATCATTTTGAATGGTCGATACTTTGTAAAAAGTTGATCACGACACCATATTAGCTTATTCAAACAAATTAGAGTGCATTGGATTCTCTAATTAATATGCTTATGCTAAAACACCTATACGGATTTTGATTGACTTGTGGACCAATAACTCGCTTATTTACGACATCAATTATCATTTGGAATGGTCGATACTTTGTAAAAAATTGATCACGACACCATATTAGCTTATTCAAACAAATTAGAGTGCATTGGATTCCGTACTTAATATGCTTATGCTAAAACACCTATACGGATTTTGATAGAATTGTGGACCAATAACTCGCTTATTTACGACATCAATAATAATTTGGAATGGTCGATACTTTGTAAAAAATTGATCACGACACCATATTAGCATATTCAAACAAATTAGAGTGCATTGGAATCTCTAATTCATATGTTTATGCTAAAACACCTATATGGATTATTATTGACTTGTGGACCAATAACTCTCTTATTTACGACATCAATAATTATTTATAATGGTCGATACTTTGTAAAAATTTGTTCACAACACCATATTAGCTTATTCAAACAAATTAGAGTGCATTGGATTCTCTAATTAACATGCTTATGCTAAAACACCTATACGTATTTTGATTGACTTGTGGACCAATAACTCGCTTATTTACGACATCAATAATCATTTGAAATGGTCGATAATTTGTAAAAAATTGATTACGACACCATATTAGCTTATTCAAACAAATTAGAGTGCATTGGATTCCCTAATTTATATGCTTATGCTAAAACACCTATACGAATTTTGATTGACTTGTGGATCAATAACTCGCTTATTTACGACATCAATAATCATTTGGAATGGTCGATACTATGTAAAAAATTGATTAAGACACCATATTATCTTATTCAAACAAATTAGAGTACATTGGATTCTCTAATTAATATGCTTGTGCTAAAACACCTATACGAATTTTGATTGACTTGTGGATCAATAACTCGTTTATTTACCATATCAATAATCGTTTGGAATGGTCGATACTTTGTAAAAAATTGATTACGACACCATATTATCTTAATCAAACAAATTAGAGTACAATGGATTCTCTAATTAATATGCTTATGCTAAAACACCTATATGGTTTTTTATTGACTTGTGGACCAATAACTCGCTTATTTATGACATCAATTATCATTTGGAATATTCGATACTTTGTAAAAAATTGATTACGACACCATATTAGCTTATTCAAACAAATTAGAGTGCATTGGATTCCCTACTTAATATGCTTATGCTAAAATACCTATACGGATATTGATTGACTTGTGAACAAATAACTTGCTTATTTAAGACATCAATAATCATTTGGAATGTTCGATACTTTGTAAAAAATTGATCACGACACCATATTATCTTATTCAAACAAATTAGAGTGCATTGGATTCCCTACTTAATATGCTTATGCTAAAACACCTTCGGATTTTGATTGACTTGTGAACCAATAACTCTCCTATTTACGACATCAATAATCATTTGAATTGGTCGATACTTTGTAAAAAATTGATTACGACACCATATTAGCTTATTCAAACAAATTAGAGTGCATTGGATTCCCTAATTAATATGCTTAAGCTAAAACACCTATACGGATTTTGATTGACTTGTGGATCAATAACTCGCTTATTTACGACATCAATAATCATTTGGAATGGTCGATACTTTGTAAAAAATTGATTACGACACCATATTATCTTATTCAAACAAATTAGAGTGCATTGGATTCCCTATTTAATATGCTTATGCTAAAACAACTATATTGATTTTGATTGACTTGTGAAACATCCTAGAACTTCTAGTGAATTTTTTTTTTTTAATCTCTAATTATAAAATAATGAATATAAATATATATATGCCCATACATATATATATATCATACATAAAAATAACTTTACTTAATTTAAAATACATATACACAATACATACAATAAAAGTACAATGCATGCAAATAAATACCTAACATTAAATACTATATAATAATTTATAAGAATTCCATAATAAAACTCCTAAATAATATTTCTTTCACAAAAATTCATGAAAACTTAGAAAATAAATACTTAAATATAAAATCCATGCATATACTAAAAATCTATAATAATAAAACATATGCGGAAATGATTGTGCTAAATCTCAACATAAAAATCATCTTAGAGCAATGGTCACGGGTTCTAGCCGCCTGGATACTCATACGCCCTCGCCGCCAGTCGGGAACACATTAACTTCATTAATATTCTGCTGATCTGCACCATTTAAATCTAGTGAGCCTAGAGGCTCAGCACGTTCTATCCTTATATAACAAAATGAAACCACACACAAGCACTCATCATATAAAATACGTGAATATAAATATACGTGCATGATCTTAAAATTATATGCATATAAACATGAATAAATAATTATAATGCTAAATCATCATGCTATAACCTAATTCATCATACTTTATAAATCTCATCAAATAACTTATCATAATTTCTTAGTTCTCAACAGGTCGTATCCATGTCGGTGGCATCATACTAATCGATTGATCAATCTATAAACCAACGTACGCGGCGGTGGGGTTTCCACCTCTGTGCTGCCACTTCACCAGCCCTCTCAGCTGGATCCATAAGCTCATCATACTTATACATCATTAGGAAGGTCACCGGGCCCAGGTATCCCGGCCTCCAACCACATCACTTTTTACCTTCACTTCAACTCCCATAAAAATATTTTTTCATAACATGCTCTTAAACTTATCATGAAAATTCTTAATGATGCATGAACATAAAAATTCTCATTATTTCTTTATTTCATAAAAATTTGTCCGTAAATATATATTTAATTTATTTTCTTAAAAATCATACTTATATATCTAATAAAAATGCATGCATGAGTTAAATATATATTTACGAACGTTTATTTTTCCAAGGACTTGTTCGAGCTGCTGACCACTAGACTTAACTCAAAATTTCCTAGACTGGCTCAAAAACCCAAAAGCCCAACCTGACATGACCCATTAAGCTTCATGGGCCCCCAGGCCCATGAAAAACTAATGGGCTCACTAAAAACATAATTTAGGCCCATCAACTTATTAACTTAAAGTTAAATTAATAAAATTATTAACTAACCATTAACTTATAAATTTGACTGATAAAATTACTAAACCCGACACAACTTGGCCCAATAATTCTCATGAATCACACGGCCCATGAAAAATTAGTGGGCTCACTTCATTAATTATTTAAGCCCAAAATTAATATTAAATTAGTGTAATTAATTAATTAAGTCAAACCCAAACCCATTAATTATTAACTAAATCTCTTATTTAATTTAAAATAAAAATACCCGAGTTCAACTAATATAACCCAGACCCGGACCAAAATAACTCGACCCATTATATTTTAGACCCGACCCGGACTCGAAAAGCGGAGCCCGGCCTGCCAAAACACAAGACACAACCCTAGCTTACCTCTCCCTAAGCCCAACTTGAGGCAGCCCTGAGCGGCTTCAGAAAATCTGATCATGCCGCCTGCTCAGGCCACCTTTGGCCGTGAAACCACCTCTCATACTTAGCCAACACCCAGACGGTTCTAACCCAACAAATTTTACCTCAAACCGTGGTCTGTGGAAGAATAACGAACCAAAACACTCTAGACCTAGTTTCTGCTCGCGCGCAGAACGCGAGCAGCCACTTCCGGCCGTTCGGCCGCCAATCTCCGGCAATAACCGGCCGGAGAACCACCTGAAAAATCTTCCCCAAGGTCTTGGGGTTCTAACCTAACTTGAATCACCCTAAAATACGCTCTGTGGACCGAGAACGAGCAAATCTCCCAACCTCGCTCAACCTGCGCGACCTGCTGCGCATCAGAAGATATGGCCGGTTCCAGCCCTTTCCAGCCATGAACCAGCCCTCCAAACCGACCCTAAGGACCCTAGATCAGACCCCTAACAAAGGTGCAGCAGTCCCGATCAAGCCGTGGTCAGAAAACTCGTCAACATGAGCCTTATGCATAAAAAATGTGATTACATGTATGAATCATGAATAATATCCTTAAATTTTGAAAACACATGCATTAACAAATCATTCATAGTAAAAATCAGTGTATATGATTTAAATGGTGTTAAATAATGGAAATCAAACGTGCCTTGTTGAAGATTTGAACAAAACGTTGATATCGACACGTATCGGGCTCGCCGGGACGACGGGACGACGAAGAACACCAAAACCTTGAAGAGATCGGCTAAGAGCTAGTGTTTTCTGTCAAAAGTCGTGAGAATGGTGGTGAGGAAGAAAGGGTGTCGGCTGAGTGGGGAGAGACGTAGGGTAGGGAGAAATTTGGGGTTTAATATTGGGTAGATTAGGTAGAAAATAGGATAATAACTAATATAAATTGATTAGGTAGATAATATAACATAAATATAAGATTTTTAACTTTTAAAAATATCTACTAATCTGATATATAATAGTAAATCACGAAATATAGAATTAAAGGATTTTTAAAGATCAATAAAAGTCATTAAAATGACTTATTTTGGCTAAAAATAAATCCTTAAATAAATATATTATTAAATACTAAAATTTTCTTGACAAAATACCTTAAAATAATATTTTAAAGCTCCTAAAAATTCATAAAAGAATTTGGGTGAAAATAACATCTCGTCCGTCCACGGCCCCGCCTACGCGATCATAAAGTAAACTTTCTCAAATAAATTCATAAATCACATCATACCGATTTAAATGCCGAACCAATATTTAAAACATGCCAATAAATCACATAATTCACATAATAACATATAAAATTAATTTAACACATTTTCACATTATTTTAAAATTATTAAATCCCCTAGTTATGCATGCGGATTTACGTGCCGAATTTCTGGGCGTTACAATTCTCTCCCCCTTAAATGAAATTTCGTCCTCGAAATTGAAACGAACTCTAGGCAAGAACAAGTTTCCTCGTGTAGTTCCCAATCGAGCAATCCAAAAATGACAAATTTAATGCATTAAATAACATTACCCGTGATGCGCAAAGTATCCGGTGCTGCTTCCTCTGCCTGCATCACAAAAACTCGTCCAGCAGCATTCTTCTTGGGACAATGCAGCATAATGTGTCCCGGTTCCTTGCAATGGTAGCACATGCCTGATCCCTTCATACACGGTCCTGGATGGGGCTTCTGGCATTTCTGGCAGAGAGGTAGTGCTTCTGCACGAGGAACGATAGCTCCTTGCTGTCTCAGTGGATTTGGGCCTTTCGATTGCCCAATAGACTGCTTCTTTGCATCCTGCTGTGGATACGACTCATGGTACGATGTTTGTAGCTGCCTCTTCCTCTGTTGCTCCCTCAAGATATCCTTCCTACCCTCCTCGGATCGTAGTGCCCTACTCACCGCTGCCTCATAAGTGGTGACGTCCAACATGCGTACATCATGCTTGATGTCCGCCCTAAGCCCATCAACAAACTGTCTCAATTTCTCCGGTGCACTGTCAGCAATAAGGGGTACGAAGCGACACCCCCTCTCGAACTGTGTAATGTACTCCACCACAGACTTGTCCCCCTGACGAAGACTCATGAACTCCCGGATCATGCGGCTGCGCACATCCTCAGTGAAATACTTGGCAAAGAACATACGTCTGAACTCTATCCAAGTCAAAGTAGGTAGGTTCACGCCTCTAACAGCGCCTTCCCACCATGAGGCTGCATCCCCTCTCATCATATAAACTGCACACTTGACTCTGTCCACATCTGTAATCCCCATGTAGTCAAAGATAGACTCTAGTGATCGGATCCATCCCTCGGCAATGAGCGGATCAGTGGTGCCTGTAAACTCCTTGGGTCCCTTCTTCTGGAACCGCTCAGCCACATCCTCATCGTGTGAAAGCCTCGGACGTGCCACCTGCTGCTCCAACAGAGCAGTAATCCCAGCCATCATATTCGCATTGGCCTGCTCCAATGCTGAAAGAGGATTCTGTGGAGGTGGAGGTGGAGGTCCCCCACGTCTGTTCACTGGTCTCGGAGGCATTCTGTACCACCACATATTTCTTTACGTAAATCGCCATGCATAACTAATATTTTTGACTTTAAGACTGTCGTAACTTTAAATTCACATTTTCATAAATAAATAAAAACATAAATCCTGTGTCCCATGCATAAATCATAATTTAAAACACTTAAAACTTACAGACTGACAGTGCGGCTTCTGAGCTCCGTGTAGCAGGCTAGTAACCCTCCAAGGACCAAGGCTCTGATACCAAATGAAACATCCTAGAACTTCTAGTGAATTTTTTTTTTTTTAATCTCTAATTATAAAATAATGAATATAAATATATATATGCCCATACATATATATATATCATACATAAAAATAACTTTACTTAATTTAAAATACATATACACAATACATACAATAAAAGTACAATGCATGCAAATAAATACCTAACATTAAATACTATATAATAATTTATAAGAATTCCATAATAAAACTCCTAAATAATATTTCTTTCACAAAAATTCATGAAAACTTAGAAAATAAATACTTAAATGTAAAATCCATGCATATACTAAAAATCTATAATAATAAAACATATGCGGAAATGATTGTGCTAAATCTCAACATAAAAATCATCTTAGAGCAATGGTCACGGGTTCTAGCCGCCTGGATACTCATACGCCCTCGCCGCCAGTCGGGAACACATTAACTTCATTAATATTCTGCTCATCTGCATCATTTAAATCTAGTGAGCCTAGAGGCTCAGCACGTTCTATCCTTATATAACAAAATGAAACCACACACAAGCACTCATCATATAAAATACGTGAATATAAATATACGTGCATGATCTTAAAATTATATGCATATAAACATGAATAAATAATTATAATGCTAAATCATCATGCTATAACCTAATTCATCATACTTTATAAATCTCATCAAATAACTTATCATAATTTCTTAGTTCTCAACAGGTCGTATCCATGTCGGTGGCATCATACTAATCGATTGATCAATCTATAAACCAACGTACGCGGCGGTGGGGTTTCCACCTCTGTGCTGCCACTTCACCAGCCCTCTCAGTTGGATCCATAAGCTCATCATACTTATACATCATTAGGAAGGTCACCGGGCCCAGGTATCCCGGCCTCCAACCACATCACTTTCCACCTTCACTTCAACTCCCATAAAAATATTTTTCCATAACATGCTCTTAAACTTATCATGAAAATTCTTAATGATGCATGAACATAAAAATTCTCATTATTTCTTTATTTCATAAAAATTTGTCCGTAAATATATATTTAATTTATTTTCTTAAAAATCATACTTATATATCTAATAAAAATGCATGCATGAGTTAAATATATATTTACGAACGTTTATTTTTCCAAGGACTTGTTCGAGCTGCTGACCATTAGACTTAACTCAAAATTTTCTAGACTGGCTCAAAAACCCAAAAGCCCAACCTGACATGACCCATTAAGCTTCATGGGCCCCCAGGCCCATGAAAAACTAATGGGCTCACTAAAAACATAATTTAGGCCCATCAACTTATTAACTTAAAGTTAAATTAATAAAATTATTAACTAACCATTAACTTATAAATTTGACTGATAAAATTACTAAACCCGACACAACTTGGCCCAATAATTCTTATGAATCACACGGCCCATGAAAAATTAGTGGGCTCACTTCATTAATTATTTAAGCCCAAAATTAATATTAAATTAGTGTAATTAATTAATTAAGTCAAACCCAAACCCATTAATTATTAACTAAATCTCTTATTTAATTTAAAATAAAAATACCCGAGTTCAACTAATATAACCCAGACCCGGACCAAACTAACTCGACCCATTATATTTTAGACCCGACCCGGACTCGAAAAGCGGAGCCCGGCCTGCCAAAACACAAGACACAACCCTAGCTTACCTCTCCCTAAGCCCAACTTGAGGCAGCCCTGAGCGGCTTCAGAAAATCTGATCATGCTGCCTGCTCAGGCCACCTTTGGCCGTGAAACCACCTCTCATACTTAGCCAACACCCAGACGGTTCTAACCCAACAAATTTTACCTCAAACCGTGGTCTGTGGAAGAAGAACGAACCAAAACACTCTAGACCTAGTTTCTGCTCGCGCGCAGAACGCGAGCAGCCACTTCCGGCCGTTCGGCCGCCAATCTCCGGCAATAACCGGCCGGATAACCACCTGAAAAATCGTCCCCAAGGTCTTGGGGTTCTAACCTAACTGGAATCACCCTAAAATACGCTCTGTGGACCGAGAACGAGCAAATCTCCCAACCTCGCTCAATCTGCGCGACCTGCTGCGCATCAGAAGATATGGCCGGTTCCAGCCCTTTCCAGCCATGAACCAGCCCTCCAAACCGACCCTAAGGACCCTAGATCAGACCCCTAACAAAGTTGCAGCAGTCCCGATCAAGCCGTGGTCAGAAAACTCGTCAACATGAGCCTTATGCATAAAAAATGTGATTACATGTATGAATCATGAATAATATCCTTAAATTTTGAAAACACATGCATTAACAAATCATTCATAGTAAAAATCAGTGTATATGATTTAAATGGTGTTAAATAATGGAAATCAAACGTGCCTTGTTGAAGATTTGAACAAAACGTTGATATCGACACGTATCGGGCTCGCCGGGACGACGGGACGACGAAGAACACCAAAACCTTGAAGAGATCGGCTAAGAGCTAGTGTTTTCTGTCAAAAGTCGTGAGAATGGTGGTGAGGAAGAAAGGGTGTCGGCTGAGTGGGGAGAGACGTAGGGTAGGGAGAAATTTGGGGTTTAATATTGGGTAGATTAGGTAGAAAATAGGATAATAACTAATATAAATTGATTAGGTAGATAATATAACATAAATATAAGATTTTTAACTTTTAAAAATATCTACTAATCTGATATATAATAGTAAATCACGAAATATAAAATTAAAGGATTTTTAAAGATCAATAAAAGTCATTAAAATGACTTATTTTGGCTAAAAATAAATCCTTAAATAAATATATTATTAAATACTAAAATTTTCTTGACAAAATACCTTAAAATAATATTTTAAAGCTCCTAAAAATTCATAAAAAGAATTTGGGTGAAAATAACATCTCGTCCGTCCACGGCCCCGCCTACGCGATCATAAAGTAAACTTTCTCAAATAAATTCATAAATCACATCATACCGATTTAAATGCCGAACCAATATTTAAAACATGCCAATAAATCACATAATTCACATAATAACATATAAAATTAATTTAACACATTTTCACATTATTTTAAAATTATTAAATCCCCTAGTTATGCATGCGGATTTACGTGCCGAATTTTTGGGCGTTACAGACTTGTGCACCAATAACTCGCTTATTTACGACATCAATAATCATTTGAAATGTTCGATACTTTGTAAAAAATTTATCACGACACCATATTAGCATATTCAAACAAATTAGAGTGCAATGGATGTCATACTTTACATGCTTATGCTAAAACACATATACGGATTTTGATATACTTGTGGATCAATAAATCGCTTATTTATAACATCAATAATCATTTGAAATTGTCGATACTTTGTAAAAAATTTATTACGACACCATATTAGCTTATTCAAACAAATTAGAGTGCATTGGATTCCCTAATTAATAAGCTTATGCTAAAACACCTATACGGATTTTGATTGACTTGTTGATCAATACCTCGCTTATATACGACATCAATAATCATTTGAAATGGTTGATACTTTGTAAAAAATTGATTACGACACCATATTATCTTATTCAAACCAATTCGAGTGCATTGCATTCTCTAATTAATATGCTTATGCTAAAACACCTATATGGATTTTTATTGACTTGTGGACCAATAACTCGCTTATTTACGACATCAATAATCATTTGGAATGGTCGATACTTTGTAAAAAATTGATCACGACACCATATTAGCTTATTCAAAAAAATTAGAGTGCATTGGATTCCCTACTTAATATGTCTATAAATACCTATACGGATTTTGATTGAGTTGTGGACCAATAACTCGCTTATTTAGGACATCAATAATCATTTGGAATAGTCGATACTTTGTAGAAAATTGATTACGACACCATATTAGCTTATTCAAACAAATTAGAGTGCATTGGATTCCCTACTTAATATGCTTATGCAAAAACACCTATACGGATTTTGATTGACTTGTGGATCAATAAATCGCTTATTTAAAACATCAATAATCATTTGGAATGGTCGATACTTTATAAAAAAATTGATTACGACACCATATTAGCTTATTCAAACAAAGTAGAGTGCATTGGATTTTCTAATTAATTTGCTTATCCTAAAACACCTATATGGATTTTGATTGACTTGTGGGCCAATAACTCGCTTATTAACGACATCAATAATCATTTGGAATGGTCGATACTTTTTAAAAAATTGATCATGACACCATATTATCTTATTAAAACAAATTAAAGTGCATTGGATTCTCTAATTAACATGCATATGCTAAAACTCCTATGATTGACTTGTAGACCAATAAATCGCTTATTTACGACGCCAATAATCATTTGAAATAGTCGATTCTTTGTAAAAAATTGATCACGACATCATATTAGCTTATTCAAACAAATTAGAGTGCATTGGATTCCCTAATTAATATGCTTATGCTAAAAAACCCTTACGGATTTTGATTGACATGTGGAACAATAACTCGCTTATTTACAACATCAATAATAATTTGGAATTGTCAATACTTTGTAAAAAATTGATTACGACACCATATTATCTTATTCAAATAAATTAGAGTGCATTGGATTCCCTAATTAATATGCTTATGCTAAAACACCTATACGGATTTTGATTGACTTGTGGATCAATAACTCGCTTATTTATGACATCAATAATAATTTGGAATGGTCGATACTTTTTAAAAAATTGATTACGACACCATATTATCTTATTCAAACAAATTAGAGTGCATTGGATTTTCTAATTAATATGCTTATGCAAAAACACCTATACGGATTTTGATTGACTTGTGGATCAATAACTCGCTTATTTACCACATCATGCTTATGCTAAAACATCTATACGGATTTTGATTGACTTGTGGACCAATAACTCACTTATTTACGACATCAATAATCATTTTGAATGGTCGATACTTTGTAAAAAGTTGATCACGACACCATATTAGCTTATTCTAACAAATTAGAGTGCATTGTATTTCCTAATTAATATGCTTATGCTAAAACACCTATACGAATTTTGATTGACTTGTGGATCAATAACTCGCTTATTTACGACATCAATAATCATTTGAAATGTTCGATACTTTTTAAAAAAATTATCACGACACCATATTAGCATATTCAAACAAATTAGAGTGCATTGGATTTCATACTTAATATGCTTATGTTAAAACACCTA
Organism: Henckelia pumila; assembly: GCF_033568475.1. Lineage (NCBI taxonomy): Eukaryota > Viridiplantae > Streptophyta > Magnoliopsida > Lamiales > Gesneriaceae > Henckelia > Henckelia pumila. The sequence goes on from NC_133120.1 coordinate 42,859,538, forward strand.
TACGGATTTTGATTGACTTATGGACCAATAAATCATTATTTGAAATCAATAATCATTTGGAATGGTAGATACTTTGTAAAAAATTGATCATGGCACCATATTAGCTTTTTCAAACAAATTACAGTGCATTGGATTCCCTACTTAATATGCTTATGCTAAAACACCTATATTGTAATTTCCGAAATTATTTAATTTTAATCCGAGAATATTTAATTTGGGAATATTTGGAGTTTTGATTTAAATTCTAATATTCTTAAATTATTTAGGATTGAAATTGAATGAAATGGAAGGCTGAGGACCAAATTGCAATTATTGAAGACTTGAGGGGCTAGAGTGCAAATATTGTTAAATTGGTTGGACACTTGTTAATTTGATAGGTACTCACGTGTATGCTATCTTTTTCCATCAGAATTTTCAGAGAATGAAACCGAGAGAGAAAGGAAACAAGGAAACCCAAGTTCAATCTTCATCTTCAACTTCCAATAGTTTGAGTTCCGGTTATCCGAATTCGATTCCGAAAAGTGTTTTGGAATCCTCGCGATGAGGCCTTTGAATTGATGTAAGTTTTATTTTGAATTATCATGTTCGAAAATGTTGAAATGGGGCAGAAGATCAGATTTGTTTATGAATTGATGTTGTTGAGCTTCTATGCTTTGTTATATTGACGTCGGGTTGAAGAACGAATATCGTATCAGTTTCTTATGAATTTACAGCAATTATTTCGAAATTCCTACCTTATGTTATGCTGGTTTTGATTGATATTCAGCTGATATATAATGTGTATGATTGTTAGAATTGTTGTAGTTGAGTTTCGGTTGCCGAATTTATACCGTTACGCCGCCGGATTGTGAATTGAGGCTGTTTTTCTATCTTGTATTGAGCTGTGATTTTGGTGACTCCTAGCTGATGTTTGTAAGCTTTCTAAACTTCATTTCAGATTGTGTTTGAATACCATCAAGCTCGAGAACGTCACCTTCGAACCGATAGAGATTGAAGCAAGGTTTGAAGTTATTCTACAATGGAGTTTGAATGGTTTTAAGTGCAGATTTTGAGACAAGGCTTGTGGTTGTTTATTGTACATATTTGGACAGCTAGAAGACACCATAAACCTCACAATCGAAAGTTAAAAGTGGACTACTTTTGAATGGGATTAAAACTCGAGATGGTTTGTATCGAGTTCCCTAAATCACATACTTAATTGATTCTTTGCTCTTATGTGAATTATTGACTGTGTCTATGATGTTGTTGAATGAATATATGATATTTTATATTGCATTCATCTTGTGAGACCTATCCTTTGATTTTTGAAATGAACGGAGTCGTTCGATTAGACGATTTGAGGAACTATATGTGTATGGCCTGGGTGGTTGAGACAGCCTAGCGTCTTATTTATATGTATGGTGGCTTCAAATTCTAGAGAATCAAGACAACTAGCCCCACCTCGATCGAAAGTGTCGGTGGTTTAGTTACGATATCTTCTTCTCGGGATCCCAACCAACGAAATGAGAGGTTTCTTGAGAGAAGCCTGTTTTAAATCATGAATTGTATTTTATTACTTATCATGAGTTTGATAATTATAATTTGCTATGCATGTTAGTCGCTTTTACTGGGAAAATATGTTTCTCATCGGAGTTATCCGGCTGTTGTCGTGTTTGTATGTGTGCATGGCAACAGGTGGTTCAGGAACAGGGCAAAGGCGGGCTTGACAAATCGAGACTTGAGAGATTAGAGTGATGATCCGGTATAGATGTCGAGTTGCTGTCACTTGTTTGATAAAATCAAGAGTTATGGTTGTATAGTTGTTAGACTTGAATCTTGTCTACTTCACTATATATAAGTTGATCCTATGCTTGGGTTGGAGTTATGAAATATTAGATTTGATCTTTTGTCTAGAGTTTCTACTCCTTGGATATGTGCAACACTTGATTTAGTTGTGTACTTTGGTTATGAGATGTGGTTATGAACTTGTCAATGACTTCACTTATCTTGTGTAATGTTTATTTTATCTTGTATGATGTTTATAACACTTGATGGAGCTGATAATTGGATCAAGAACAACCTTGACAGCAGCTGTGTGTGTGTGCAACTTTTTCTGGCCGTTTGGCCTGCGCACGGGCGAGCCCTTGCTCGCGCGCGCGCAGGTTAAGCTAAGGGGGTCGCTACCCCCTTGAACTGCGCACGCGCGGGGGGAGGGGGGTGGTGGGGGGTGGGCGAGCCCGCGCGCGCGCAGGCCATTTATAAAAAAAATAAAAATTTCTTTGTTTGGTTTAGGCTTTTGATACTTAGCCTTGACTATTGAATGTTGTTGTATTAATTGATATTAAGAACCGGGTCGTCACAACAGGTGGTATCAGAGAAAGAAAATTCTGGACTATGATAGATAGTGAGTGGGGTAGATCGAGTCTTCTTCCTTGCTTACTTATTTGATCATGCTATGATTTATTACATGATTGAATTACATGTTGTAAATGCTAGCATGTTTTACTTTCAAGTATTTGATTATATGATTTTGTAATTTTATTTGAAAGTATGGTGTACGATTGTTAAAGATGCATGCTTACTGGAATATCTGAAACGATTGGAGGCATGTGTTCTGTTGTGTTTGACATGCTTACCCGACTATCTTAATTGATTGGAAGCATGTTTGATATCCGTATATTGATTCTTTAATTAAGATTGAATCAGAACCGAGTCTTGATCAGAGGTAAGATGATCAGAGGAGGACTGAGATATATTTGGTATCCTAACCATTTTGATAATCAGATATGTCTCGATGACCAGGACGACCACCTCTTAGACCGCAAGCTCCTACTCCTCTGCCAGAACAGATAGTTGTAGCACCGACAGTGCCACCAACTACAGAAATTCCTAGCAATGAACAAGGAAGTACCTCTAGAGACATGACAGATATGACCGCCACTCCGATGGAAACATTACTGAAAATATTTCAATCCTATAAGCAGCCAACACTAAAAGGTACTGAGAATGCGGTTGAGTCTGAAGGTTGGCTTGATGATATGGAGATGTTATTTGATTCACTTGATTATGGTGATGAATGAAGAGTCAGACTGATAGGGCACCAGTTGCATGAGGTTGCAAAGAGTTGGTGGTTCACAACAAAGAAAGCTCTGGAGCGTAGAGGAACTGTACTCACCTGGAACATCTTCAAAACTGAATTCTACCAATGCTTCTTTCCGGTGTCTTACCGCAAAGACAAGGGTGCTGAATTTGCTAATCTAAAGCAGGGAAATTTAAATATTGAAGAATATGTTGCAAAGTTTTCTACCTTGCTACGCTTTGCTCCACATGTTGCTGATAGTGACGAGGCAATGGCTGATCAGTTCATTAATAGACTGCATCCAGATGTATTTAATTTGGTGAACACAAAGCGACCGAATAATTTTGCTGAGGCCTTGAATAATGCCAATGGAGCGGAATCTGGATTGATACAGCAGCAAGGAGCTTTGTATACCGCTCAGCCTCTGAGGCAGTCATAACCTCCGGTTCAGGTTCCGCAACAACCTCCTCGATTTGAAAGTGGTAGTAGCAGTGGTAAGAAAGGATATTTGCAAGCTCGAGGGAAACAATTTAAAAAGTCAGGGAGCAGTTCATCTAGTTTCAGTGGCTCAAAATTGAAGTCAGGAGTGTATTGTAGCAGTTGTGGTGGAAGTCATTCGACCGATCAGTGCCGAGGTGTATCTGGGAGTTGCCATATATGCCATCAGCGGGGCCATTTTGCGAGGGTGTGTCCTCAGAGAGGTTCTAGAAGAGCACGAGGTACAGAGTCATCACGATCAGTGACTCAACCTGCGAGGAAAGCCTCTTATGTTCATTCCTTCCAACCATCACATCCACAGCAATAGACAAGGCCAGGAGGGAGTCAGACAGGTAGTCAGCCTTCGAGACAACAGGCTCATGTCTTTGCGCTGATGGAAGAACAGGCACAGGGAGCACCAGATGATGTGATTGCAAGTAACTGTTCTCTTTATGGTTATCCTGCCTATGTATTGATAGATACAGGTGCATCTCATATGTTTATATCTGAACAATTTGCATTATTACATGCTTTGCCTGTTGAATAATTACCTGTTGTAGTATCTGTCTCTTCAACTTTGGGGAGAGGTCTTATATCCATGCAGATAGTTAAGAATTGTTTGCTACAGTTTGATGGTAATGGGATAGAGATAGACTGTATTGTGCTTGGTTTGTCTGATTTTGATTGCATTATCGGGATTGATATGCTAACCAAGTACAGAGCTACCGTAGACTGTTTTCAGAAAGTGGTGAGGTTCAGACCCGAGATGGCTGGAGAATGGAAATTCTATGGTAAGCGTTCTCGTGCTAAGATTCCTCTGATTTTGGTATTATCTATGACTCGACTTTTGCAGAAAGGAGCAGAGGGATTTCTTGTTTATACAGTTGATGTCCTGAAAACTAGCCCGAACCTGGCTGATTTGCCAGTGGTTAGTGAATTTGCTGACGTTTTCCCCGATGAAATTCCGGGATTACCTCCTTATCGTGAGATTGATTTCAGCATAGAACTGATGCCAGGTACTGTACCAATTTCTAAAGCACCTTATCGAATGGCACCAGTGGAATTGAAAGAATTGAAAGAACAATTGGAAGATTTACTGGCCAAGGGATACATTCGACCCAGTGTTTCTCCTTGGGGTGCTCCAGTATTATTTGTCAGAAAGAAAGATGGTTCCAGGAGACTTTGTATCGACTACCGACAACGGAACACGGCAACGGTAAAGAACAAATATCCTTTGCCTCGTATTGATGATTTGTTTGATCAGTTGCAGGGTTCTGCTGTTTATTCCATGATCGATCTGAGATCTGGGTATCATCAGCTGCGAGTAAGAGATTCTGATATTCCGAAAACTGCTTTCAGAACCAGGTATGGCCACTATGAGTTTATAGTTATGCCGTTTGGTCTGACGAATGCTCCAGCTGTGTTTATGGCTTTGATGAACCGTGTTTTTCAGAAATATCTTGATGACTTCGTTATAATTTTTATTGATGATATTCTGATATATTCGAAGAATCTGATTGATCATTCAGAGCACTTGAGATCTGTGTTAAAGACTTTGAGAGCTGAGAAACTATATGCTAAACTGTCGAAATGTGAGTTTTGGCTAAAACAGGTTGTTTTTCTTGGACATATTATATCCGGAGATGGTATATCTGTTGATCCAAGAAAAGTCGAGGCTGTGATTAACTGGTCTAGACCAACATCTGTTCCTGAGATACGTAGTTTTATGGGTTTGGCTTTTTCTAGTATTGCGAAGCTGATTACTCAGTTAACTCAGAAGAATGCTCCATTTATCTGGTCTGAAGCTTGTGAATTCAGTTTTCTTGAATTGAAGAAACGACTGACCAGTGCACCAGTCTTGACGATTCCTTCAGGTACTGGTGGTTTCACTGTTTATTGTGATGCATCTCATCGAGGTATGGGATGTGTATTGATGCAGCGAGGGCATGTGATTGCTTATGCCTCGAGACAGTTTAAGCCTCACGAGAACAGATATCCGATTCATGATCTTGAATTGGCCGCCATTGTATTTGCTTTAAAGATTTGGCAACATTATCTGTACGGGGAACAGTTTGAGATTTATTTTGATCACAAGAGTCTGAAATATTTGTTTTCACAGTCAGAATTGAATATGAGGCAACGTAGATGACTTGATTTGCTTAAAGATTTTGATTGTGAGATTAAATATTATCCGGGAAAATCCAATGCAGCTGCTGATGAACTGAGTCAAAAGGTATGTTCCTTGTCTTTATCGACGATTGGTGTATCAAATTTGATTGAAGAATGTTGTCTTTCTGGATTAGTATTTGACACGAATTGTCAGCCTCTTCGACTTTATCACATTCAAGTTGAACCAGCGTTATTGTCGCGAATTAAAGATGCTCAGAAACTTGATCAGAATGTGCAGAATTCGATTGAGAAAGTCCGATCAGGGCATGTATCTGAATACCAGGTTCGAGATGATCTTTTATATGTAAACAATCGGCTTGTAGTGCCTGATATTTCTGATGTGCGACAACAACTACTGAAAGAGGTGCATTGTAGTCGTTATAGCATTCATCCTGGTGGCAGGAAGATGTACAATGATCTGAAGATGCAATACTGGTGGAAACAAATGAAATCAGATATCACTGATTTTGTGTCTCGGTGTCTTAATTGTCAACAAGTGAAGGCTGAAAGAAAGAAACCGCCTGGTTTATTGCAGAGTTTATCAGTGCTTGAATGGAAATGGGATCATATTTCCATGGACTTCGTGACGAAGTTACCTCAATCTTCCAGAGGTTGCGATGCTATCTGGGTGATTATCGATAGATTGACGAAATCAGCGTGTTTTACTCCTTATCGCATGACATATAGACACGACCAGATGGCAGAGATTTATGTCTGAGAAGTTGTCAGGTTGCATGGAGTGCCGAAGTCTATTGTATCCGATGGTGATCCTCGATTTACATCACACTTCTGGCACAGCTTACAGAGTGCTTTAGGTACTCAGCTACACCTAAGCACAACCTATCATCCACAGATAGACGGACAGTCTGAGCGTACCATTCAGACCTTGGAGGACATGTTGAGAGCTGTAGTGCTTGATTTTGGCACTAGTTGGCAAGATTCAATACCACTTTGTGAATTCTCGTACAACAACAGCTATCAATCGAGTATTGAAATGGCTCCGTTTGAAGCTTTGTACGGTAAAAGGTGTCAATCTCCTCTGTACTGGGATGATATTTCTGAGGTAACTGATATTGGGCCTGACATGATTCGAGATATGACTGAACAGGTGAAGCTTATTCAGAAAAGAATGAAGACAGCTCAGGACAGACAAGCTAAGTATGCCAATGTTCGACGTCGACATTTGTCTTTTGAACAGCGGGATAGGGTGTTTCTGAAGATTTCTCCGTTCAGAGGCACTGTACGATTTGGCAAGCGAGAAAAGTTGTCTCCACGTTATATTGGTCCGTATGAAATTCTTGAGAAAATAGGCAATCTTGCCTACCGATTAGCTTTACCTCCGTCTTTATCTGGAATACATGATGTTTTTCATGTATCGATGCTTCGAAAATATCTTGCTGATGAATCTCATGTGCTTCAATCTAATGAGGCTGAACTCGATGAAACCTTGAGTTATTTTGAAAAGCCAATTCAGATTCTTGATCGTAAGGAGAAGAAACTTCGAACGAAGACTATTTTGCTTGTGAAAGTTTAGTGGAGTCGTCATGGTATTGAAGAAGCAACCTGGGAGACGGAATCTGACATGAGACAACGATTTCCAGAAATATTTCAATGATGTGAGTATCTTCTTCAGTCTTTATGTTATCTGTTTTATATATAATATGCTGATAGTACTTGAGATTTTGAGGACGAAATCGTGTCTTAGTGGGGGAGAATTGTAACGCCCGAAATTATTTAATTTTAATCCGAGAATATTTAATTTGGGAATATTTGGAGTTTTGATTTAAATTCTAATATTCTTAAATTATTTAGGATTGAAATTGAATGAAATGGAAGGCTGAGGACCAAATTGCAATTATTGAAGACTTGAGGGGCTAGAGTGCAAATATTGGAAAATTGGTTGGACACTTGTTAATTTGATAGGTACTCACGTGTATGCTATATTATTCCATCAGAATTTTCAGAGAAGGAAACCGAGAGAGAAAGGAAACAAGGAAACCCAAGTTCAATCTTCATCTTCAACTTCCAATAGTTTGAGTTTCGGTTATCCAAAATTGATTCCGAAAAGTGTTTTGGAATCCTCGCGATGAGGCCATTGAATTGATGTAAGTTTTATTTTGAATTATCATGTTTGAAAATGTTGAAATGGGGCAGAATATCAGATTTGTTTATGAATTGATGTTGTTGAGCTTCTATGCTTTGTTATATTGACGTCGGGTTGAAGAACGGATGTCGTATCAGTTTCTTATGAATTTCCAGCAATTATTTTGAAATTCCTACCTTATGTTATGCTGGTTTTGATTGATATTCAGCTGATATAGAATGTGTATGATTGTTATAATTGTTGTAGTTGAGTTTTGGTTGCCGAATTTATACCGTTACGCCGCCGGATTGTGAATTGAGGCTGTTTTGCTATCTTGTATTGAGCTGTGATTTTGGTGAGTCCTAGCTGATGTTTGTAAGCTTTCTAAACTTCATTTCAGATTGTGTTTTAATACCATCGAGCTCGAGAACGTCACCTTCGAACCGATAGAGATTGAAGCAAGGTTTGAAGTTATTCTACAATGAAGTTTGAATGGTTTTAAGTGCAGATTTTGAGACAAGGTTTGTGGTTGTTTATTGTACAGATTTGGACAGCTAGAAGACACCATAAACCTCACAATCGAAAGGTAAAAGTGGACTACTTTTTGAATGTGATTAAAACTCGAGATGGTTTGTATCGAGTTCCCTAAATCACATACTTAATTGATTCTTTGCTCTTATGTGAATTATTGATTGTGTCTATGATGTTGTTGAATGAATATATGATGTTTTATATTGCATTCATCTTGTGAGACCTATCCTTTGATTTTTGAAATGAATGGAGTCGTTCGATTAGACGATTTGAGGAACTATATGTGTATGGCCTCGGTGGTTGAGATAGCCTAGCATTTGATTTATATGTATAGTGGCTTCAAAGTCTAGAGAAGCAAGATAAGTAGCCCCAACTCGATCGGGAGTGTTGGTGGTTTAGTTACGATATCTTTTTCTCGGGATCCCAACCGACGAAATGAGAGATTTCTTGAGAGAAGCCTGTTTTAAATCTTGCATTGTATTTTATTTCTTATCATGAGTTTGATAATTATAATTTTCTATGCATGTTAGTCGCTTTTACTGGGAAAATATGTTTCTCACCGGAGTTATCCGGCTGTTGTCGTGTTTTTATGTGTGCATGGCAACAGGTGGTTCAGGAACAGGGCAAAGGCGGGCTTGACAAATCGAGACTTGAGAGATTAGAGTGATGATCTGGTATAGATGTCGAGTTGCTGTCACTTGTTTGATAAAATCAAGAGTTATGGTTGTATAGTTTTTAGACTTGAATCTTGTCTACTTCAATATATATAAGTTGATCCTATGCTTGGGTTGGAGTTATGAACTATTAGATTTGATCTTTTGTCTAGAGTTTCTACTCCTCGGATATGTGAAACACTTGATTTAGTTGTGTACTTTGGTTATGAGATGTGGTTATGAACTTGTCAATGACTTCACTTATCTTGTATAATGTTTATTGGATCTTGTATGATGTTTATTATACTTGATGGAGCTGATAATTGGATCAAGAACAACCTTGACAGCAGCTGTGTGTGTGTGCAGCTTTTTCTGCCCGTTTGGCCTGCGCACGGGCGAGCCCTTGCTGGCGCGCGCGCAGGCCAAGCCAAGGGGGTCGCTACCCCTTTGAACTGCGCACGCGCGGGGTGGGGGGGGGGGGTGGGGGGTGGGGAGCGAGCCCGCGAGCGCGCAGACCATTTATAAAAAAATTTTTTTTTTTTTTCTTTGTTTGGTTTAGGCTTTTGATACTTAGCCTTGACTATTGAATGTTGTTGTATTAATTGAGATTAAGAACTGGGTCGTCACATATATGGATTTTGATTGACTTTTGGACCAATAAATTGCTTATTTACGACATCAATAATCAATTGGAATGGTCGATACTTTGTAAAAAATTGATCACGACACCATATTAGGTTATTCAAATAAATTAGAGTGCATTGGATTCCCTACCTAATATGCTTATGCTAAAACATCTATACGGATTTTGATTGACTTGTGGACCAATAACTCACTTATTTATGACATCAATAATCATTTGGAATGGTCGATACTTTGTAAAAAATTGATCACGACACCATATTAGCATACAAATTATAGTGCATTGGATTTCGTACTTAATATGCTTATGCTAAAACACCTATACGGATTTTGATAGACTTGTGTACAAATAACTCGCTTATTTACGACATCAATAATCATTTGGAATGGTCGATACTTTGTAAAAAATTGAACACGACACCATATTAGCTTATTCAAACAAATCAGAGTGCATTGAAATCTCTAATTCATATGCTTATGCTAAAACACCTATATGGATTTTTATTCACTTGTGGACCAATAATTCTCTTATTTACGATATCAATAATCATTTAGAATGGTCTATAATTTGTTAGAAATTTATCACAACACCATATTAGCTTATTCAAACAAATTAGAGTGCATTGGATTCTCTAATTAACATGCTTATGCTAAAATCCTATACAGATTTTGATTGACTTGTGGATCAATAACCCGCTTATTTACGACATCAATAATCATTTGAAATGGTCGATACTTTGTAAAAAATTGATTACGACACCATATTACAAATTAGAGTGCATTGGATTCCCTAATTAATATGCTTATGCTAAAACACCTATACGGATTTTGATTGACTTGTGGACCAATAACTTGCTTATGTACGACATCAATAATCATTTGGAATGGTCGATACTTTGTAAAAAATTGATCACGACACCATATTAGCTTATTCAAACAAATTAGAGTGCATTGGAATCTCTAATTCATATGCTTATGCTAAAACACCTATATGGATTTTTATTGACTTGTGGACCAATAATTCTCTTATTTACGATATCAATAATCATTTAAAATGGTCGATACTTTGTTAAAAATTGATCACAACACCATATTAGCTTATTCAAACAAATTAGAGTGCATTGGATTCTCTAATTAACATGCTTATGCTAAAAACATATACGGATTTGATTGACTTGTGGATCAATAACTCGCTTATTTTCGACATCAATAATCATTTGAAATGGTCGATACTATGTAAAAAATTGATTACGACACCATATTAGCTTATTCAAACAAATTAGAGTGCATTGGATTCCCTAATTAATATGCTTATGCTAAAACACCTATACAGATTTTGATTGACTTGTGGACCAATAACTCGCTTATGTACGACATCAATAATCATTTGGAATGGTCGATACTTTGTAAAAAATTGATCACGACACCATATTAGCTTATTCAAACAAATTAGAGTGCATTGGATTCCGTACTTAATATGCTTATGCTAAAACACCTATACAGATTTTGATAGACTTGTCGACCAATAACTCGCTTATTTACGACATCAATAATCATTTGGAATGGTCGATACTTTGTAAAAAATTTATCACGACACCATATTAGCTTATTCAAATAAATTAGAGTGCATTGGAATATCTAATTCATATGCTAATGCTAAAACACCTATATGGTTTTTTATTGACTTGTGGACAGATAACTCTCTTATTTACGACATCAATAATCATTTAGAATGGTCGATACTTTGTAAAAAATTGATCACGATACCATATTAGCTTATTCAAACAAATTAGAGTGCATTGGAATCCCTAATTAATATGCTTATGTTAAAACACCCTTACGGATTTTGATTGACATGTGGATCAATAACTCGCTTATTCACAATATAAATAATCATTTGGAATTGTCGATACTTTGTAAAAAAATTCATTACGACACCATATTTTCTTATTCAAACAAATTAGAGTGCATTGAATTCTCTATTTAATATGCTTATGCTAAAACACCTATATGGATTTTGATTGACTTGTGGACCAATAACTCGCTTATTTACGACATCAATAATCATTTAAAATGTTCGATACTTTGTAAAAAATTTATCACGACACCATATTAGCATATTCGAACAAATTAGAGTGCATTGGATTTCATATTTAATATGCTTATTCTAAAATACATATACGGATTTTGATTGACTTGTGGATCAATAAATCGCTTATTTACAACATCAATAATCATTTGGAATTGTCGATACTTTGTAAAAAATTGATTACGACACCATATTAGCTTGTTCAAACAAATTAGAGTGCATTGGATTCCCTAATTAATATGCTTATGCTAAAACACCTATACGGATTTTGATTGACTTGTTGATCAATATCTCGCTTATATAACAAAACCGTTGCATCCCTCTTTGGAAAACTCTTTAAATCAAAACAATCTAGAAAATCCCCTGATTCGACCTCATAGAATTAAACATAACAATGACCTAACGCATCCAATAGACATCTCGAAAAATCAGTGACAACAATCCCACTAGATGTGGTAACTTTAGATCTCAGCTGCTATCCATTTTCCATGTCTAAACACTTGATGCTATCCTGTTAGTACCCATTGAAATTCAAACACTAGCTAGATCAATTTCTTACACTGAAATCCCAGAAGTACTGCAAAATTTTTTCTGAGTACCACTTACCAGGGTACTGTATTCATCCTATCAGTTTCTTCCAATGATTAACAATCTCACAGTTCAGTTCCTAATCACCAAGTATTGAATAATTCCAATAAAAAGAACATTTACCACCTCCATCGCGGAGTTACAACATCTGTATTTACCACAGATAAATTAGAAGTAAATTTTCTTATCAATTATTTTCAAGCAGAAGGAAATCAAAAAGTTGAACTAGCATATTTGCTTGGAAACAACTAAGTTTATCTCTGAATTTCTCAAATGATAGGCACAAATAGTCACTGGGCACTAATCTTTCCCCAGTTTAACTATTTTAAAGCAAACATGAACACCTAAGTGCTCCCTTTCACTATCCAAGTGAATTCTCATACTTCCAAATCCATTCTGTAACTTAGCAGGCTCATGAGATCCGTCAAATTCTAACTAGATCAATCATCCAATAGATCTCAAACTCTTCTGATGCAAAATGTTTTTAACCAGGAAACACTTATCCCATTGATAAGTGCAATTTATGAACTTAATTTATATATGATTTGGCATGACTGTTATGATGTATCGAGTGGATATTATGTGTATTTTTTGTTGTTTTTGTGAGTTGCAAGGATTGGCGCAAAAGTACCAAGAAGAATCGGAAGGATGAAATACGAAGCAGCAACTTCAAAAAATTACTGGGAATTTTTAAAACATCCAAATCCGATCTCCATCGTTCAAAATACAGTTTAGGATGTTCTAAATCTTTTGTCAACATTTCAGCTCAATCCGACGGTTATTTTCAGAGATATGATTTTTTGAAAATTGTCGCGCACTGTAGAATTTCACACCGAGAGCCATGCGCGGGCGCCCCTATCCTCAAGCGCTCCTGCGCCGTCGCGAAGTCGGATTTTGTAATTTTTTGGATGAAAACTTTGGGTTTTCTTTGGGCTTTTCTTGGACAATTTTAGGGGCATATAAAAGGATATATTTAGGCACAATTAGAAGGAGGAGCCGCACTACAACACGCACACTTTGCAGAAGAATCGACAGGAGAAGAAGCGGCATCCAAACAACAGAACCACACAACTACGCATTCAAGTAGGCTTGGAACATAGATTTACGTGGGAGCGGAAGACAAGGGATAATCGAATCACAAGATAGAGGAAATTCATCTGAGGACGGATAATCAACTCTAATCTGTTTTTTTTTTATCTGCCTTAATTTATTATGAGATTTTTGAATATGTCTATGTGTTTAATTATTTCATTATAAAATTATTGGTTGTTTCTAGAGATTGACGGATCTTGATTTGATTTTCATGTTTTGAATATTATTTTGCCTAATATTATTTGTTCTTAACAATTTATTTGTGTATTCTTGTTTTGATTGTCTTTCAATTTACTGACCATAGATTGAATGTTAAATTTATTTGAAATCTGGCACTCGGGAGAGAAGATTTTGAATAGGATCATAGGAAAACACAACCTAGGATTTTTGTAGAGGTCGGAAGGCCTACAAGTTCCTTTGAGGTCATTGAAAGAGAACCATAAAACATGATTAAATTATTTTGTTGTTTGATTTTTGATAAAGATATCAAAATTAGCATTAGAATAATATAATTTACTTGATGCTCGGGAGAGACAGTAAATAACAATTAAGGGTTTTTGGCCTATAAATTGGAATAGATGATATAATCAATTGATATTATTTTCATGAATGAAAATTGAGTGATATCTTGTATCTAGAATTCTTCTCAGATCGTGTACCCAAAGTCATCCTTGAAATTCTAGATTCTTTATTTTATTTTATTTATTTTATTGAATTTTAAACTTTGATTTTCTAAACAAAGTTGAGATTATTTTAATTACAGGACTTGATGTAAATATAAATTTTCAATCCTCGTGGGAACGATAATCTACTCATCATATATTAAAATTTGAAAACCGTGCGCTTGCGGGCACAAAATTACGCAACAAGTTTTTGGCGCCGTTGCCGGAGATTGATTTAATTTATTGTGCACTAATACTGTTACCAAGTTATCTTGATTTTGATTTAAAATTATTATTTTTTATTGTCTATGTATTATTTTCATCATTTTTGGATTAATTTATTTTGTTTTATCTATGTCTACAGTTTATTTACAGATCTTAAAGTTTTGAAAGTGCAGATGCAGTCGGGCTGAGGACTATAAACTAAGCGCTGCTTGGGAGGCAACCCAAGAGTTTTTAGTATTATTTATTTATTTATTTATTTTTCATTTTTATTTATTTGCTTCTTAAGTTTTTGTCTCTGGCATTTTTTTTATAGGATGTGGGGAGATGAAGTTTGGTGGTGTTATCCCTACTATACCCCAATGCGTTGCAAATGACGATGAAAAGGATGACGACTACTGATGGTCGTTGTCACAGGTACGTGCATTCCTCTGCTATTTAATTTGTTTATTGTACATTGAGGACAATGTACATTTTAAGTTTGGGGGGGTGTTTAAAAATTTTGAAAATTTGAAAATTTTTCATGATTAATTTGAGTTAAACGCATGATGTGTAATTGTGTTGGCCTATGATGAATGTGAGAACTCGGGCACTAATCTCTCAAATCATTACGATTAATCCAAGATCAAGTAATAACATATAATCCAATACATGAATTAAGATCAAGCAATCAAAGGCTAAAAAAAAAATTTTATTATTATTTTTTTTAATAAATATTGGGCCGCGCTCGAGCGGCTAAAAAGCACCGCTCGAGCGCGCCCTGAATTTTCCCAAATAGAACGCACAGCTCGGGGCTGCGCTCGGGCTGCTCTTTTCTGCAGCTCGAGCGCTGCCCTGGGCAGAATCTGACTTCGATTTTTCCACTCCTTATCTGAGTCTTGAAGTCACTACAAACATCTCATAAGTCAAGCCTATGCTACAAAAATCATATCCAAAAGAATATAAACAAGTTCATGCTAACTCCACAAAGATATATCAAGCTAATGACATAAATAACACTAGCATATTCATAACTAAGAGCACATGAGACTACTACAAGATAAGTCTCATTTATTCATATAAACCAATTCAAGTTTACATGTAGAATCTATAAAAGTAACTCAACTAAACTTCAATTGTAGCAACAACATAAACATCTAGATTCAATTCTAGTCTCAAGCTTTTAATACAAACATCAAACATGAAAGGATAAACTAAACCAATGAATTTAAAATATCAACATTGGATTCTAATCTAACATGCTTGACATTACAAAAGAACATAGACTTCTATCACCCGAGTCTCCACTCTAATCTCTCAATCTCTCGCTTCCATGTCAAGTCCGACTCGATACTCTTCAACCTGATGCAATGCACACATACAAGCAAAACAACAGCCGGATAACTCCGGTGAGAATAAATCTCAGTATGAAAGACATCTATATAAATCAAGTAGATATAATTCAAATAAGAAATCACTATCACAATCATCATTTCCTTATACCCTTACCTTTCGAATATATTTCAAAGAAAATTCATTCAATAACATAAAGACTCAAAGACAAGTCGAGGGTTAAAGGATTCAAGTCTCACAGAATCGATATTTTTAAAAATCATTTCGTTGGGATCCCCGGAATATAATAAGGCCAAAAATCAAGCCTCCCACCTACGCTCTCGCTCGAGGTGGTCAATCTCGTATTCCTTGGACTGTGAACACTATACTGAGAACCGTGGCAAAAGAAATCAAGTCAGATATCTAGCCTCTCATATACAAGTTCACCACGTCCAAAATTTTCTTTTCGAATCTGTTTTCAAGGTTTTGAAAGAATTGTGGCTCAAGTGGTTTACTAACAACTCTATAATCAATCTACCACAACTCAACAATTCAAATAATCTAAACTAATCAATTTTCAAATAAATTATCAATCATAAATCTCAACAAGTAATCATATTTAAATCAAACAACTCATATATCAATCAAATCAACTAAATCAAGTAATTCATATAGATCATATAAGATTAAGTACAACACCTAGTCATGCATCTATGTGATTTAATGAACTCAAAAACCACCACGTTCTCAAGTTATTCTACCTGTCGAGGTTAATGTCGAATCATACCTTTAATCTGAACTCAAACCTCTAAAACTCTTGCACTACTTGATCAAACATAAGCTGTCCAGAATTCTGCTCAATCCTTTCAACATCTGCTCACTCAACCATTGCTAGTCCATGGTGTTAGTTGATCCAACTTTGAATCAACTTCAATAAATTCGGACTCGTTGACTCGACTTCGATGTCCTTCAAGCTTATTCTGAAATGTCATAGAACATAGCTCAATATTAATTCCTCAAATTCCTTTCTACTCATCAAAGTTCATCAACTTCAAATCTTGTTCCAATAACCGAAAATCCATTCGACGGCATA
The DNA here is from genome assembly GCF_033568475.1 of Henckelia pumila. Classification (NCBI taxonomy): domain Eukaryota; kingdom Viridiplantae; phylum Streptophyta; class Magnoliopsida; order Lamiales; family Gesneriaceae; genus Henckelia; species Henckelia pumila. The sequence goes on from NC_133120.1 coordinate 42,876,208, forward strand.
TCAATTCGAAACCAACTATACTAACAATTAAACATCATTCAAACAACATTCTAAATCACATATCATCATCAACTTAACAGCTAAATTTCGAAAATGGCAGCCCCTTATTTTCAGAATATCATATCAATTCACAATCTTTAATTCGGCGGCGTAACGGATCGAAACTGATATTTCCAAATACATTAATATCATCATATCAATCATCTAAGTCCAACATCATACTTAAAATCATCCTTAAATTTCGAAATATGCAGCTCCCAAAAATCAGAATTATCAAAAATATTCAAAAATTGATAAACATGCCCAAATGACGATCTTTTCGCGATTCAACTTAAATATACTATTGTCGTATATACTAGAACACATTTATACAATCAAATCTTAATTCTAGCAATATCTTCAAAATTAAAACATGGTAGAATTTAGCCAAACTTACGTCAAAGTGAAGCACTTGAAGCCGTGATTGCAAATATACGATCAATTTGAAATTCTACTGGTCGAATTAATTTCTATCAAATTTTGGAAAGAAGGAATCGGCCATGGTTCTTCTTTTCTCCTCTCTCGGTTTTGGCTACCGTAAGTAGCTTCTCAATCTGATGGAATACATGCAATGTCATACATCTCACACGTGTAATCCCACTTGCATATCATAAATTGCACTTTGGCCCTTAAATTCTTGGCTAATTTTCAATTTAATATTAAATCAATCCTCAACCTTGGAGCTGAAATTCTGATACCTTTCCACCATTATACACGTATATATATCTATATACATGCCACCTTTCCAATAAAATAAGGTATTTGCATTTTAGTCCCTAAAAATTTGATATTTGCAATTCAGTCCCTGCTCTAGTTTCTTCTTCAAATTAAATCCTCTTTAATTTCCAAAACTCGGAATTTCAATCTTAATCCCATAAAAATTCAATTAGAATATTTATTCTTTTAATTTAAGAATCCCGGAATTTAATTCTCAAAACCGTAAATTCTCAAATTAAATATTTTCAGCTCGGAAATTAAATCTCTAATTTCTATAAATTCCAAATTGAATATTTTCCCAATACGAAATTTAAATATCTAATTCTGTAATTAATATTCATATTTTCAGGGTCTTACAATTCCTCCCTTCTAAGGAATGATTTCGTCCTCGAAATCGCATTCAATCGTACTACTGAATTGCGTAAATTGTAAAGCTGACTGAAGTAATTCTTACTTCAATTCTAAGAGCTTTAGATATCTGTTCTGATATCTTATCTTCTTCTTCTTTCTGACCAAAATCTGTATTGATTATTCATTAGATCATAATGAAATTTCTTTCTGAATCAGATATTACTCCGGAAAGAACATTTCTCACTGAACATGTTGTTCAAGCTTCAATCTCTTACTCTATCTAATCTGCTCTGTTCAAATTCGGTACGGATCAATCTTCATATTCTCTGTCTTTTATCAAACCACATCTGATCTGATCACCGATACTTTTGCAATACCGCTTCATCACAAATAAACTTCTGCTTTTCTTCTCATTTCGTAATCAAAAACACGATCTTTATATCAATTGAATCACTGTTACAGGAATTGCAATAAATATGTGACAAAAATATATCAGTTATTATCGAATCAGAAACCTTAGTTCTGAGCATTTTCTCAAATCTGGATAGTCACCTCAGACAATCTGTGGGGCCTCGGGTTGCTAATCTCAAATCTTAAGGGAAATTAATGAATAAGCAATCACCAAGCATCCGAAGCTGTAACAAAAGAAAAAAAATTATTTTTTTATTTATTTTTAAAATAGGCTGCGCTCGAGCGGCTGAAAAGCGCCGCTCGGGCGCGCCATGCTCAAATCAAAGAGCAACTTTCTGCCCCGGGCCGCGCTCGGGCTGCTGTTTTGTGCAGCTCGGGCGCTGCCCTAGACAGCTTCTTGCCCGAAAATTACAGCTCCCAAACCTGATATTTTGTTATGAACACAAGCTTATACATATAAACAGTGTCTCAAGCAAGTATACATGCATTTTATTACATCAACCAAGTCGCTAAAGAAACGATAACGATAACGACACAAACTATCTCAAGTTTTATACATGTATTCCAAAACCAACAAGTTCTAAAGTTCCTTGCTTCTAACATTCAAAACATCATCTACAACCCGATTCCTCACGTGCTAGACTCTCTCCCAGCTGTCAATGACGTCGATGATCAGCTCCTGCCCTCTCTGTTGTCATGCACACATACAAAACAAGACAACAGCTGGATAAACTCCGGTGAGATATAATTCTCAGTATAACCAACATATCGAAAGCGTTAAATAAATCATATCGACTCTATTTAAAACTCCACTCAACAAATAGAGTACTCAAACGCTTTAACTACGAATTGATTCATATAACTTCGAAGCCATCAAGATTCATAACTGATCTTGACATGGATATCCATCTAACGAATTCGTAAACAACTCGCAAATAAGGTTAACCGCAACCTTGGCTTAGAATCAATTCGATATAACATCATATCAACTCAAATTTAAAGATCCACTACCTGAGATAGATCGACAACACCACAATCAAATCAAAACATAAACAAGTATGTGATTTTTACGGGCCAACTCAAAGATAATCATTCTTGAGTTCCAAAGTCCCAACTTCGCGATGTCATCATTATACCTTCGTTTATCGAGGTTTTGAACTCTTCAAATCTGCGAGATATAATCAAAATACATATATCAAACTTCATATCAATCTATCATTTCAGAAACGAGTCAAAACCATCAAGAATTCATCAATCAATCGCATTTCAAACCTCAACTCTTTCTTCGTTCGTTCAAGTCGGCGTCTTGTGTCGTTTATCGTTAAAACTCAACTGAAACTGAATAATAAAAATACTATAACATTCATAACATCTCAATAACAACTTCAACTCAGAATTCGGCTATCAAAACAGTTCCAAAACTCGATTAAACGACGTAGCGATTCCAAATCGGTAACCGACGTAATCCTGACTTCGAAACTTGTAACTCAAACTCATATATCAGCATATATTTTATCAAATTCAATAGAATAAAATCACAACAGCAGCTATAATCATCGATATACATGCTGTAAATCATAATCAATCCCTTCAATCATCCAACTTTGATCCAGTTTCGAAAATAGAAGCGATACAATAGCAAGAACACAATCAACAACTAAAAATCTGATATCTGCTCCATAATGATTTTGAAATCCATAAAACACAGCATAAAACATACACGAGATCGAAGCCCTCGTTGTAAGGATTCCAGAACACTTTTTGGAATCGAAATCGGACAACCGGAACAAAAGTTATGGCAAATCGAAAATCAAACTTTCTAAGGAAAAGAGGAAGAAAGACGGCTCTGCTTCAAAAACTTCTGAATTCTCAATATCATGCACGTGTACATGCTGAATCAACAAAACAAATCTGATAACTTTCAATAGAAATTGCAATTTAGTCCCTAGATTCTTCAATAATTGTTTGGTCCTCGGCCCCTATTTTAATTCAATTTCAATCCTAAATAATTTAAGAATATTAGAATTTAAATCAAAACTCTAAATATTCCCAAATTAAATATACTCGAATTAAAATTAAATAAATTCGGATTAATCTCTAATTAATCCCGGGCCTTACACAATTCATCGATCAAAGGGTGGCATAAGGCAATCAAACACTCAGAACTTCTGAAAATCGATGCCACAATCTACCAAATAAATTTAAAGTCTCTGTCTCGACAATAAATTTCAACAATTCCTGTAATTTCATCATATCACCAACTTCTTAACAGCTAGCAACTCTTATCGATGTTGCAGCTAATACAGCGTATTCTTGAATCTGACAAAACTATTTCAATACAAATCGCAACCTCATGACGATTTGAGTAATTTCGAACTAAAATCTGTCGCAAAATTATTCTTGCTTCAACTTTAGAGTTGCTAAACTGATTCATAGATCACTCAGTATCTTCTTTTCTGCTTCTATTACTGGAAACATAGGTATTGAAAATTCAATTCTGTCATATTGTCTTCCATTTTCTGTTGTCAATACTGATTTCAAAGTAATTCATACAACATTTCCAAACAACTGAATGGATATATAATCTGTTGTAGTGTGCCTCTTCCAGAATGTGATATCTCATGTCTAGATTATTTGGCACAATCAAACGAATATTCATTTCAAAGTTCAGTATCTCTGATCTGCTATCTTGTCTCATATCTCAAGTTCAAAACAAAGTCTTTAATCAGTTGATCAAGAATTCTTCTAATTTTTCTTCTTTCTATCTATTTCTCAAGTTCTGGAAAAATCATACAATCAGTCCAAAACTCTTACTGATACTCCGAATTAAATTTTCTATCAGTTACGAGCCAACAACATTCTGGAAAAATCATACAATCAGTCCATAACTCTTACTGATACTCTGAATTATATTTTCTATCAGTTACGAGCCAACAACATCAAAATATACTGAATACATATATCAATTGATCAACAACTCTTGAAATTCATAATCAAAGAAACTCACTCAAGTTAAGGCCATCCAAAGAGAAAATATTCTGAATGACAAAATCTGCTAAGTGAAAACAACTCACTTGCATCTCGACTTTAAGCGAGTGAATAAAATAAGACTGTATCAAGGAATAAGAGCCAATAAAAATCAATCGAGGTCGAATACAAAACCTCATAATCGATATTAAGAAATTCAAGAGTCATGATCCTATGATATAATAGATTCAGCAACATCAAAGAGAAGGCTCAACTGTAACTGATTTTCATAATTATCTTATCAGATCTCTAAATTCTTCCCAAATAATCATGATTGATCCATAAACATATTCAATACCCAAAATAAAGCGGAACCTGAATTTGGGAACTCGTACTATATTTCAAGTAACACAATCAACTTCAATTCAATCTTATTTCTTTCAAACTATAATTCAGCTTTTCAGATTTAATTACTGATATCTTCTTTCATAGCCGTTTACTAAGGTTAGCACATAGAAATTACAGCATACAAAGGCTCAACATACAAATAATGTAACATAATCAATTACTCAACTATATCTGTATGCAATGAACCCAGATTCATAAATATGCAGGAAAATTAATCAAATCTTATAATTACCTGCAGTCTAATCATCTGGTTCAGTTTGAGCTCAATCATCTGTAGATGCTTGTTGCCTAAGGGTTGGATCTTCATTTAGGTTTCTCCTTGTTCCCCATGGATTAGGACACACTCTCGAAAAATGTCCCACTTGATAGCAACGATGACATTTTCCTAAAGTTCCTCGGCATTCATCGTTAGCATGTTTTCCTCCATAGTGAGTACAATATTCACCGGCATATTCTGCTTTCTGACCCCGACCAAGCTGCTTCGGTCTGCTAGAGCTAGAAGAGTCACTCCCAGACTTCTTGAACTGTTGCCTCAAATACTGTGTCCGCTCTTCACTTCCGCTAATACTACCTCCTGCCTCATATCTGCTCTGTGATGATAAATGTGACTGAGATTGTGGTTGTTCGAAATACTGAGGCACGATTGAACTTTATTTTTGTCTCATAAAACCGGCTTCAGCTCTTTTAGCCATGTCAATAGCATCAGCCAATCTATTCGGTCTCCCCGCATCTATCCAAGCATAAATTTCCGGATTCAGTCCATTGATAAACAAATTCGTTTGGACTTCTTCATCCTGAATCACGTGAGGAACAAATCGGAGCAATCTGGAGAATTTAGCAACATACCCGTCTATAGTCATATTTCCTTGTTGCAAGTTAACAAATTCTCCTGCTCTATCTTCTCTATAAGATTTCGGCAGAAATCGTTGACAAAATTCAGTCTTAAATATTTGCCAAGAAATTACTATACTTCTGTTTTCCAGACATTGTTTCGTCGCAAACCACCAGCTTCTTGCTAAATCTTGCAGTTGGTATACAACCAGCTTGATTCTTCGTTCATCAGAGTATTCTAAAGATTCAAACAATTGATCAAGCTCTTCTAACCAACCTTCACAAGCACTGGTATCTTCGGTCCCTTTCAAAGTTGGCGGATTATACGTCTGAAATCGTTCAAATAGCACCTCCATCGGTGTGAGTGTAGCATCCATCGATTCTGATAGTTTACTACAATACTGATCTGTTCAGTCGAAGGTACTGACTTCACTTGCGGAGTACTGTTCGATTCAATCAGGGGTGCTTACATCACCCAAAGAATCTGACTTACTTTAAAATAAGATTCATAAGCAACACAGAGATTATACTATTCAAATCATTAAAAATACATATAATCTAATGCTTTGACATATTACACATGCTTACAACTCTTCATGCTATTCAAAGAAACATGCTTACAAGGAATTCAAAAATTCATGTGAATTCACATAATCAGGTAAGCACATAAGCATATAAGCATATAATTCCTTCAATCAGTAAATCATGTTCGCATACATTATATCAAAGTAAGTAAAGCATAAATCAAGCAATATTAAAAATGCATGCGACTCGATCTACCCCGCTCAACTTCTAACACATTCCAAGAACTTACGCTTTGATACCACCTGTTGTGAGGACTCGGGCACTAATCTCTCAAATCATTACGATTAATCCAAGATCAAGTAATAACATATAATCCAATACATGAATTAAGATCAAGCAATCAAAGGCTAAAAAATTTTTTATTTTTTTTTAATAAATATTGGGCCGCGCTCGAGCGGCTAAAAATCATCGCTCGAGCGCGCCCTGAATTTTCCCAAACAGAACGCACAGCTCGGGGCTGCGCTCGGGCTGCTCTTTTCTGCATCTCGGGCGCTGCCCTGGGCAGAATCTAACTTCGATTTTTCCACTCCTTATCTGAGTCTTGAAGTCACTACAAACATCTCATAAGTCAAGCCTATGCTACAAAAATCATATCCAAAAGAATATAAACAAGTTCATGCTAACTCCACCTAGATATATCAAGCTAATGACATAAATAACACTAGCATATTCATAACTAAGAGCACATGAGACTACTACAAGATAAGTCTCATTTCATCATATAAACCAATTCAAGTTTACATGTAGAATCTATAAAAGTAACTCAACTAAACTTCAATTGTAGCAACAACATAAACATCTAGATTCAATTCTAGTCTCAATCTTTTAATACAAACATCAAACATGAAAGGATAAACTAAACCAATGAATTTAACATATCAACATTGGATTCTAATCTAACATGCTTGACATTACAAAAGAATATAGACTTCTATCACCCGAGTCTCCACTCTAATCTCTCAATCTCTCGCTTCCATGTCAAGTCCGACTCGCTACTCTTCAACCTGATGCAATGCACACATACAAGCAAAACAACAGCCGGATAACTCCGGTGAGAATAAACCTCAGTATGAAAGACATCTATATAAATCAAGTAGATATAATTTAAATAAAAAATCACTATCACAATCATCATTTTCTTATACCCTTACCTGTCGAATATATTTCAAAGAAAATTCATTCAATAACATAAAGACTCAAAGACAAGTCGAGGGTTAAAGGATTCAAGTCTCACAGAACCGATATTTTTAAAAATCATTTCGTTGGGATCCCGGGAATATAATAAGGCCAAAAATTAAGCCTCCCACCTACGCTCCCGCTCGAGGTGGTCAATCTCGTATTCCCTGGACTGTAAACACTATACTGAGAACCGTGGCAAAAGAAATCAAGTCAGATATCTAGCCTCTCATATACAAGTTCATCACGTCCAATATTTTCTTTTCGATTCTGTTTTCAAGGTTTCGAAAGAATTGTGGCTCAAGTGGTTTACTAACAACTCTATAATCAATCTACCACAACTCAACAATTCAAATAATCTAAACTAATCAATTTTCAAATAAATTATCAATCATCAATCTCAACAAGTAATCATATTTAAATCAAACAACTCATATATCAATCAAATCAACTAAATCAAGTAATTCATATAGATCATATAAGATTAAGTAAAACACCTAGTCATGCATGTATGTGATTTAATGAACTCGAAAACCACCACGTTTTCGAGTTATTCTACCTGTGGAGGTTAATGTCGAATCATACCTTTAATCTTAACTCAAACCTCTGAAACTCTTGCACTACTTGATCAAACATAAGCTGTCCAGAATTCTGCTCAACCCTTTCAACATCTGATCACTCAACCATTGCTAGTCCAAGGTGTTAGTTGATCCAACTTTGAATCAACTTCAATCAATTCGGACTCGTCGACTCGACTTCGATGTCCTTCAAGCTTATTATGAAATGTCATAGAACATAGCTCAATATTAATTTCTCAAATTCCTTTCTACTCATCAAAGTTCATCAACTTCAAATCTTGTTCCAATAACCAAAAATCCATTCGACGGCATATCAATTCGAAACCTACTATACTAACAATTAAACATAATTCAAACAACATTCTAAATCACATATCATCATCAACTTAACAGCTAAATCTCGAAAATGGCAGCCCCTTATTTTCAGAATTTCATATAAATTCACAATCTTCAATTCGGCGGCGTAACAGATCGAAACTAATATTTCCAAATACATTAATATCATCATATCAATCATCTAAGTCCAACATCATACTTAAAATCATCCTTAAATTTCGAAATATGCAGCTCCCAAAAATCAGAATTTTCAAAAATATTCAAAAATTAATAAACATGCCCAAACGACGATCTTTTCGCGATTCAACTTAAATATACTATCGTCGTATATACTAGAACACATTTATACAATCAAATCTTAATTCTAGCAATATCTTCAAAATTAAAACATGGTAGAATTTAGCCAAACTTACGTCAAAGTGTAGCACTCGAAGTCGTGATCGCAAATATACGATCAATTTGAAATTCTACCGGTCGCATTAATTTCTATCAAATTTTGGAAAGAAGGAATCGGCCATGGTTCTTCTTTTCTCCTCTCTCGGTTTTGGCTACTGTAAGTAGCTTCTCAATCTGATGGAATACATGCAATGTCATACACCTCACACGTGTAATCCCACTTGCATATCATAAATTGCACTTTGGCCCTTAAATTCTTGGCTAATTTGCAATTTAATATTAAATCAATCCTCAACCTTGGAGCTGAAATTCTGACACCTTTACACCATTATACACGTATATATATCTATATACATGCCACCTTTCCAATAAAATAAGGTATTTGCATTTTAGTCCTTGAAAATTTGATATTTCCAATTCAGTCCCTGCTCGAGTTTCTTCTTCAAATTAAATCCTATTTAATTTCCAAAAATCGGAATTTCAATCTTAATCCTAGAATATTTATTCTTTTAATTTAAGAATCCCGGAATTTAATTCTCAAAACCCGTAAATTCTCAAATTAAATATTTTTGGCTCGGAAATTAAATCTCTAATTTTTATAAATTTCAAATTTAATATTTTCCAAATACGAAATTTAAATATCTAATTCCGTAATTAATATTCATATTTTCAAGGTCTTACAATGAAAATAATTTTTTTGTGCTGAAAGGTCAATATTAGCTATATTTAATCTTGTGTTATCACTCATATGCATTATGTCTTGATTGTTGACACCCTAGTGATTAGAGAAACTTTGTGATTTTGTGCGTGAATTAGATGATTTGATTCTTAACTTTGGTGATTTATACTTGAAACCGAGTTAGACTTCTACAAGCATAGAAATGATGTAGGCAATAAAATTTTTTTATTGAAAGCTAAAAAGTTTCCAAAGCAACGAAGAATTTTTTTTTTACAACTCCATCCGGGCCTGGAAAGGGATTGAAATGATAATCACCAAAACATGGCTAAGTTTGCGGATAAATGGGTTGATGCTCCATTTGGGCTATAGACGAATGGATTGAAATCCGAATCCTATCTTTAGTTATAGCAAAGTTTGCGGATAATTTATGGTAACCCGGTGCAAAATTCGGCATTATGAAAAACTATGAAATAAATTGAAAATTCCTTTTGATCTTAGTGAGTAGAAGTTGAACTTGATAGAGAGTGTTTTGAAATTAGATAGCGGAGTTGATGATTCTATGAAACAAATTTGTAGCTTTAGTATATCGAAAGCGAGGAGGATAGACAATATTGGTAAACCACACACACACGAGAACTCTTGATAAAATTAGCAAACATGTGTATTGAATCTTTGAATGTAAAAATTCGGAGGCCGATTATATTACTCATTATTGTCTTGCTCGAAACTAACAAAATTCTAAGTTTGGGTGGATTTGATAAGTGCAATTTATGCACTTAATTTATATATGATTTGGCATGGCTTTTGTGATGTATCGAGTGGATATTATGTGTATTTTTTGTTGTTTTTTTCAGTTGCAACGATTGACGCAAAAGTACCAAGAAGAAGCGAAAGGATGAAATACGGACCAACAACTTCAGAAAATTACTGGGAATTTTTAATACATTAAAATTTGATCTTTACCGTTCATAGTACAATTTAGGATGTTCTAAAGCTTCTGTCAACATTTCAGCTCAATCCGACGGATATATTGCGAGATATTGTTCTAAAATTTTTAAAGTTGTCGCGCGCTGCAGAATTTCACACCCGAGAGCCATGCGCGGGTGCCCCTATCCTCACGCGCGCCCGCGCCGTCGAGAAGTCAGATTTTTTAATTTTTTGGAAGGAAACTTTGGGTTTTCTTTGGGATTTTCTTGGACAATTTTAGGGGAATATAAAAGGATATATTTAGGAACAATTAGAAGGAGGAGCCGCGCAACAACACGCACACTTTGCAAAAGAATCAAGAGGAGAAGAAGCGACATCCAAACAACAGAACCACACGAATACGCATTCAAGTAGGTTTGGAACATAGATTTGCGACGTGGGAGCGAAAGTCAAGGGATAATCGAATCACAAGATAGAGGATATTCATCTGAGGACGGATAATCAACTCTAATCTGTTAATTTTATTATCTGCCTTGATTTATTATGAGATTTTTGAATATGTCTATGTGTTTAATTATTTCATTATAAAATTATTGGTTGTTTCTAGAGATTGACGGATCTTGATTTGATTTTCATGTTTTGAATATTACTTTGCCTAATATTATTTGTTTTTAACAATTTATTTGTGTATTCTTGTTTTGATTTCCTTTCAATTTACTGATCATAGATTGAATGTTAAATTTATTTGAAATCTGGCACTCGGGAGAGGAGATTTTGGATAGAATCATAGGAAAACACAACCTAGGATTTTTGTAGAGGTCGGAAGGCCTAGAAGTTTCTTTGAGGTCATTGAAAGAGAACCATAGAACATGATTAAATTATTTTGTTGTTTGATTTCTGCTAGGGATTTCGAAATTAGTATTAGAATAATAACATTTACTCGACGCTCGGGAGAGGCAGTAAATAACAATTAAGGGTTCTTGGCCTATGAATTGGAATAGATGATATAATAAATTGATATTATTTTTATGAATGAAAATTGAGTGATATCTTGTATCTAGAACTCATCTCAGATCGTGTACCCAAAGACATCCTTGAAATTCTGGATTCTTTATTTTATTTTATTTAGTTTATTAAATTTTAAACTTTGATTTTTTAAACAAAGTTGAGATTATTTTAATTACAGGACTTGGTGTGAATATAAATTTTCAATCCTCGTGAGAACGATACTCTACTCATCATATATTAAAATTTGACAAACGTGCGCTTGCGGGCACAAAATTACGCAGCAAGTTTTTGGCGCTGTTTCCGGAGATTGATTTAATTTATTGTGCACTAATACTATTACCAAGTGATATTTATTTTGATTTAAAATTATTATTTTTTATTTTCTATGTAATATTTTCATCATTTTTGGATTAATTTATTTTTTTTATCTATGTCTGTAGTTTATTCAATGATTTTCAAGTTTTGAAAGTGCAGACACAGTCGGGCTGAGGACTATAAACTAAGCGCTGCTTGGGAGGCACTCCAAGAGTTTTTAGTATTATTTATTTATTTATTTATTTATTTATTTTTCATTTTTATGTATTTAATTCTAAAGTTTTTGTCCCTTGCATTTTTTTTATAGGATGTGTGGAGATGAACTTTGGTGGTGTTACCCCTACTATACCCCAATGCGCTGCAAATGACGATGAAAAGGATGACGACTACTGATGGTCATTGTCACAGGTACGTGCATTCCTCTGCTATTTAATTTGTTTATTGTACATTGAGGACAATGCACATTTTAAGTTTTGGGGGTGTTTAAAAATTTTGAAAATTTGAAAATTTTTCATGAGTTAGTTTGAGTTAAACGGATAATGTGTAATTGTGTTGGCCTATGATAAAAATATTTTTTTGTGCTGAAAGGTCAATATTAGCTATATTTAATCTCGAGTTCTCACTTATATGCAATATGCCTTTATTGTTGACACCCTAGTTATTAGAGAAACTTTTTGATTTTCTGCGTGAATTGGATGATTTGATTCTTAACTTTGGTGATTTATATTTGAAACCGAGTTAGACTTCTACAAGCTTAGAAATGATGTTGGCAATAAAAAAAAAATTATTGAAAGCTAAAAAGTTTCCAAAGCAACGAAGAAATTTTTTTATACAACTCCATCCGGGCCTGGAAAGGGATTGAAATGCTAATCACCAAACCATGGATAAGTTTGCGGATAAAATGGGGTTGATGCTCCATCTGGGCTATAGACGAGGGGATTGAAATTCGAATCCTATCTTTAGTTATACCTAAGTTTGCGGATAATTTATGAGGCTTAATAAAATAAAACCGGGTGCAAAATCCGGCGTTATGAAAAACTATGAAATAAATTGAAAATTCTTTTTGATCTTAGTGAGTAGAAGTTAAACTTGGTAGAAAGTGTTTTTAAATTAGAGAGCGGAGTTGATGATTCTATGAAACAAATTTGTTGCATTAGTATATCGAAAGCGAGGAGGATAGACAAGATTGTTAAATCACACACACACACAAGAACTCTTGATAAAATTAGCAAACATGTGTATTGAATCTTTAAATGTAAAAATTCGGAGGCCGATTATATTACTCATTATTGTTTTACTCATTATTCGGAGCTAGAAAAAGTCTAAGTTTTGGGGGATTTGATAAGTGCAATTTATGCACTTAATTTATATATGATTGGGCATGGATTTTGTGATGTATCGAGTGGATATTATGTGTATTTTTTGTTATTTTTGTGAGTTGCAAGGATTGGCGCAAAAGTAATAAGAAGAAGCGGAAGGATGAAATACAGAGCAGCAACATCAGAAAATTACTGGGAATTTTTAAGACATCAAAATCCGATTTCAACCATTCATAATATATTTTAGGATGTTCTTAAGCATCTGTCAACATTTCAGCTCAATTCGACGGTTATATTGTGAGATATGATTTTTTGAAAATTGTCGCGCGATGTAGATTTTCACACCCGAGAGCCATGTGCGGGTGCGTCTATCCTCAAGCGCGCCCGCGCCGTTGTGAAGTCATATTTTGTAATTTTTTGAAAGGAAAATCTGGGTTTTCTTTGGGCTTTTCTTGGACGATTTTAGGGGCATATAAAAGATTTATTTAGGCACAATTAGAAGTAGGAGCCGCACAACAACACGCACACTTTGCAGAAAAGTCGAGAGGAGAAGAAGCAGCATCCAAACAACAGAACCACACAACTACGCATTCAAGTAGACTTGGAACATAGATTTGAGATGTGGGAGCAAAAGAAAAGGGATAATCGAATCACAAGATAGAGGAAATTTATTTGAGAACGGATAATCAACTCTAATCTGTTATTTTTATTATCTGTCTTGATTTATTATGAGAGTTTTGAATATGTCAATGTGTTTAATTATTTCATTATAAAATTATTGGTTGTTTCTATAGATTGACGGATCTAGATTTGTTTTTCAGATTTTGAATATTATTTTCCCTAATATTATTTGTTCTTAACAATTTATTTGTGTATTTTTGTTTTGATTGTCTTTAAATTTATTGAACATATATTGAATGTTAAATTTATTTGAAATCTGGCACTAGGAAAAGGAGATTTTGAATAGGATCATAGGAAAACGCTACCTAGGATTTTTGTAGAGGTCGGAAGACCTACAAGTTCCTTTGAGGTCATTGAAAGAGAACCATAGAACATGATTAAATTATTTTGTTGTTTGATTTCTGATAGGGATATCGAAATTAACATTAGAATAATAACAAATACTTGTTGCTCGGGAGAGGCAGTAAATAAAAATTAAGGATTCTTGGCCTATAAATTGGAATAGATGATATAATCAATTGATATTATTTTTATGAATGAAAATTGAGTGATATCTTGTATCTAGAACCCGTCTCAGATCGTGTACCCAAAGCCATCCTTGAAATTCTGGATTTTTTATTTTATTTTATTTAGTTATTGAATTTTAAACTTTGATTTTCTATAAAAAGTTTAGATTATTTTAATTACAGGACTTGGTGTGAATATAAATTTTCAATCCTCGTGGGAACGATACTCTACTTATCATATATTAAAACTTGACAACCGTGCTCTTGTAGGCACAAAATTACGCAACACCCATCACAGTTCTTATCCACCAATAAAATCAATTATCCTTTCAAGGTTATCAAACTGATAACAAATTATAATTTAACATAACTGTTGCAATGACCTCTAGACTGGGTAAATTTCCATAACACTCTGAAGTACAAAAGCCTTCCAGAATAACTATGGAAATATACTCCACCAAGTCTAGTCCTGATCACAATTCACGTCTCCTGGTATAAATCATCTCGGTGTCCTGATGTAAACTTGCCTTTACTTGACAATCCAACAATCAAATTCTAGTTCTTACAGGGAAACGTATCTAAGTAAATCCATCACTTAGAATTTCCATTCATCAAGTAATCAAGACCCTGATTACTACCTATATCTCTGATAGAATCAGAAAATACTGGTCAAACATCTTGGTTCTCCCCCAGTAACACGTTCGAAAAATATCTGTCTAGAATATTTACTTGCCAAGGAATCCTTTCCAAGACTATTCTATCCACGACAATCAAAACCTGCGTTTCTGACGAAGTTAGATGATAACTTATCACATCCATTGACACTAACCAGTATCAAGAATAAGCTTTAGATGACTCAAATAAAATCTAAATATCCTCCTGATAGTTATACTCATTACTGTGACTGTACATATATTGAGACTGAGGTAAGTCTTACTAAAATGCCAAACTGGATAAGAAGAATCCTTCCAGAGTACACCGGCATAAGGTCGCACTTACTAAACCATCTCAAAATCCGACAGTCACCATCATCCAGGCATAGCTCATCCCTGAGTCTTCAATAAATCATTCCTGAACAACATTCCTATCCGAACAAAAATCATTGGTCAAGGAAAACTTGCTTAACTGTATAGAAGCACAACTCAAATCCCGAGTCTACAATCATCTAACAAACAAACCAGTTGAATATCAATTCAACTAAACTCTTGGATTAAATCCTCAAAATTCCAAATCAAAGACTGAAACTTATCTGCCCAGAACGATTACTTGTCAATGAAAATCCCTTTCAAGACTAATCCTGAAAGCAGAACATCTGTATTTCTAACGGATAACAGACGATATCTAAACCCTGATACCATACCTGGTATCTCTCCAATCCAAATTCATACCTCTTTGTGACTATTGCCAAATCTCCAGACTGAGTAGCCTTCCCTATAAAGTCCCTGGAGCACAAAAGCCTCCAAACAACCTCAGAAGTATGAAAACTTCCAGAGCAATACAGACTAAGGTAGCACCTCCTCATGTTTAGTACCGTTCACAGTCCACAACTCTTGGTATTACTTGACCTGGCATCCTTATGAAAATTCATCAACACAAGGTAACAACCTAAAAAGGTCAAAATAGTCAACTGTTCTAAGGAATCCCGCCTAGAACAAACACTCATGCCCCTGATGAATTGCATCATCCATGGCACTATCCACAGTCAATCAATTAACTAGGTCATCTTAGGAAAATATCTAGTACTAATAAACTGAAAACATGCATAATTAAATCCTAATTATACACATGTTTAAACAACAGACTGATCCTTTATTCAATATAATCAAGATAATCAAAAAGATTACAATACGTGAACCACCAATCCAGGTTATAATACAATCTTTATTACAATCTCATGTAATACATAACTTAATCAAAATATTACACTTGAAAGATGTACAATACAACAAAAACTCAGTACATCAAGTAACTGAAAACTTTAATACATCTAAAATACTGTTTACAACAAAACTTAATACAGTATTTAAATTCTGCGGAAATCTTTCATTCTGTCGACTAATCTTGAACTTGATGTTTTATATCTGCCACTTATGTCAGCAGATCTTCTTCATCGCAAGATCTAAAAGATAAATTCTTGTTAATCTACCAGATCTTTCCAATATTGTTTGGTTCCTTATCTGGAAAATGAGACAAGATTTTTCTATCAATCTCTCCAACTACTAGTGAAGAGTTTTCCGGGGTGGCTTCCTTGGTCGACGCAGAATGGATGACTATGTGTCACACATTCCATTTAACCTTGAGAAGCGTCTGGATTACAAAACTGGATCTTTTCTTCCAGCTCCATCCTGCTGGGATCCACATAATACGAAATTCTGATGCCAATGGTTGCAATGACGATCTTGGAAAAGCCTAGACATCCTGCTATTTCAATTCCTAATACTTCTATAGTCATTGAATCCAACTCGCAATCCTACAAAGGATAAGCCAAAATCAATACTATGTCCCAAAAAATCTCATTGCATGCTCTAATACCATAAATGTAGTGACCAGTACCGTGATCACCTACTAATCAGAGACTTAAGCATGCAATTAAACATTAAATAATTTTATCAGAGTAAATGCGGAACTTAAAATAAACAAATACCAGAATGTAAAGCCTAGTGGTCGACCCTGCCATCCAGCCTTGGTCACCACCTAATCTCCCTGACTTCAGGAGTAACAACATGCATATGCCCCATTGAATGGGGGTATCCAGATAACAAAAAACAACCGGAAGTGAGCCTAACATGCTCAGTACGAGAGTATGAGTATAAACTATTATATGCGTATGAATGCAAATGAACTGGGTACCAAGACACTCAGGTCAAGAAACAAGCTCAATAAACTGGCCCAGGGTATATAGCACGCTGCGTCGTTGCCTCATGAGGTGGCTCATGTACCCAGTGGATAATAGTGACCTGATACTAGTACATATGTCCAACCATCACAGTGACCTGACACAAGACTTATGTATCCAACCATCCACAAACTCGTAGGGTGAGCGCCCTACTACAGGATACCTCTAAGGTAAAGGCTCAATATGCTCATGTATGCAACATACAGTCATGATATGCTGTATATAAAGACATATAAAACATGCAATCACATAATCCATGCAAACACATAATACATGCATACTCAATCTAGATATCTCGAATAATACTTCCGTACCTTTCTAAGGCAGATCCTAGAAGCTCCCCCTCTAGATCCAAGCCTACCATGCGGCACTATACCATAAATAACCATGCATTAACTAGCATGCCAAACATCACCTACTAGGCTCTAAAATTCGTAATTAAACTATAACCTACTCCCTATTTAATATATGGAACCAAAACCATAACTTCGTCCATCGCCAGCCTTCTGATGACACATGCCCCAAAGTCTGGGCATAGCCTAACTACGACCCATGGATGCCTCGCCAGAGCTCTGCCGCCTGGCTACTTCTGCGGACACTGTCCGCTATAAAATACTAATTCCAACTCCAACTCTTAAAGAGAATCCTGAAGCCCTTAAAATAGAGCCATTACGGGAGAGGAGAGGAAATTTTGCATTTCATAATGAGGAATTCGGACCCCTATATATAGGCCTAGAACGGACGCTCTGATCCCACGATCAGATGATCCAATCCTGCATGTCTGGCCACGTGGCTTGATCTTGTTGACACCTGCCCCGCCGACACATCGGACGGTCCGATCCTAGATCGGACGCTCTGATCTATGCCATGTGTCAGCTCCAACTTGACACTCACTGGTTGGGTCCGGACGCTCCGTTCTTGGATCGGACGCTCCGATCCTGCCAGAGCTCAAATTGCAATTTAGTCCTTTAATCAATTACTTAATCGCATTTAAGTCTTTTAATCTTGTAAAATGAAATCGGGCTACTATAGTAATAAACACAATAACAAGTTTTGTTATCATCAAAATCAGGATTGCTTGTGTTCCAAAACCCAACAAATTGCTATCTCAATGAAGAGTCAGCTTAACATGAATATGCACATGCAACATATATAAAACAATAAAGCATGGATCATGACACATAAAATGTAATTACATATAAGCATGCATAATCGCTAACAATCTCAGCCAGTACTTACATACCTTACTCGGGTAGTCCTAACAATACTAGTCTATGGTGCAAGCCTACAAGACAATAATTATCATATCACTAAAGTTAATCTAAAATCATTAACTAAACTAATAAATAATCCCTATTACTATTAGAGATCTTGGACTATACCCGCGTCTGTCATAAGCCCTTTGCTGTCGAAGGCCTCAAATCCTGAGAACTACTACACTGCTCCTCCGAAAGTTCCTCGCTACTGCCCGAACCTCGATGGGACTGATAAGTGTATTTTATACACTTAATTTGATTATGATTTTAATTATTAATAGTTTGTTTCAAGCAGATTTATGCGTGAGTTTTGTTGTTTTTGTAGTTGTAGAAAATTATTGAATTGTTGTGAAAAAAAGAATAAAAATAAGTTTTAAGATGAGAAAAGAGTAAAAATGGAGAATAATAGAAGAAGGTGTAAAGAAAAAATGAGAAGAGAAAAGAAAATTGAAGAATAAAAGAAAAGGAAAAAAGAAAAGTAAAAGAAGGAAAGAGAGTGAAGCGCTGTAGAAAAGAAAAAAGAAGGAAGAAAAGTTAGCGCTAAGTTTTAGAGCTAAGGAGGGAAATTAAAGGCTATCGCGCTTGATTGGAAAAATAAATTGCGAACTTAAGGCGCGCCCTCCTGGACTTACTGAGCGCCCGCCCCGTCGCTGAATATTAGAGTTTTACTTATTTCGGGCATGGAAAGTTTATATTTTTATTGGGCTTTTGTGCACGATATAAAAAGGAATTGAATTCAGAACTAAAAAAGAGAGCCGCGACGCATATTAAAGAGAAGAGTTTGGAGAATTGATCATGAAGAACTTTTGGAGAGGCTTTATGTGCTTACTTGAAGAACAAATATGGAGATCGATTGACTGGACACAGAATACCGACGACGGATTTGTTTTCTATCTTTTTATTTATTTATGATTTAATTTTTTTTTTCTGAATATGCTTTGGCTTTATCAAAATTTTATTATGAACTAAATTTTTAGAGTCTAGAGGTTGGATGGAACCTCGTGTAGACACAATTATGAATTTTTGATTTTATTGAATTGAATTCCTCTACATTAATTGTTTTTCTAGTATTGAATGTCTTATCAATTACTTGATCAATAATTGAATTGTAATATTTATTTGGAATCTGGCACTCGGGAGAGTAGATTTTCAATAGGACCAATAGAAATAACACTGTTAATTATTTATATAACTCGGAAGAGTATATAATTTTAATAGAGCTTTAAAAAGAACATTGTTTTGCATAGATCACTACAAGTAGATTTTTAATAGGGATATTGGAATTGAACTGTAGTCGATATAATCTATTTGTTTCTCGGGAGAGGGAAATAGAATAATCTAAGTGGTCTTGGCTATTAATTGACTGGAATTCATGAAAATAAATTAATTAGGAGTGAGTGTTGTTGAAACCAGGTAAAATCTAAACCTCTAGACCATTTTTCTCTGATTGATTAATCTTTGAAAATTGTGTGCGTGCTGCTAAAAATTCATTGCTTATTTTATTCTTTTGCAAATATTTTGATTATTAATTTTCTAAATAAAATTAGGACTATTTTAATTACAAGTACTAAATATTTTCATTTTACTCCTCGTGGGAACGATAATCTACTCATCATATATTAAAACTTGATATCGTGCACTTGCGGACACAAAATTACGCAACAAGTTTTTGGCGCCGTTGCCGGGGAGTAAATTTTTATTTTGTTTAGTCTTGTTACCAATTAGTCTAATTTTTAATTTAGAGCTTTTATTTATTTTATTTTAAAGTACTAATTGATTTTTTCTTATTTTTAATTGCAGTTCATGCAAAGATCTCAATGTGTGAATTCTCTACTTTTTGATCCAGAGATCGAGCGAACTGCATGTTCTTTGAGAAGAGCGAGAAGAGAAGAAGTTGATAGAATGGCTGAAGAGAATGTGAATCAAGCTTCCTTGGTTCCAATCAGATATCACTTTCGGCCGACGATTCAGGCTCACTATTCTGGAATCGCTTGAGAGGCTATCAATGCCAATAACTTTGAGCTGAAGTTGGCGTTGATCAACATGGTTCAGCAGAACCAGTTTCGTGGGAGTGCAACTGCTGATCCTCATCTTCACCTGAGAACCTTCTTAGAAATCACTGATATGGTAAAGATGAATAGTGTTTCTGAAGATATAATTAGGCTGTGTTTGTTTCCTTTTCTCTCAGGGATCAAGCACGAAGCTTTTTGCAGTTGTTGCCGCTAGGAAGCATCACTACTTGGGAGGATATGGCTGTTAAATTTTTAGAGAAATATTTTCCACCTGCCAAGTCCACCCAGCTGAAGATAGAGATCAACACCTTTCATAAGCATGATTCAAAACAGTTATATGAGTCATGGGAAAGGAACAAAGATTTACTTAGACGTTGTCCTAATCATAATTTTGCAGATTGGGATCAAATTGAGTTTTTCTATAATGGGCTGAATGCGCCCACAAGGATGTATGTGGACTCTGCTTTTGGAGGTACCATCTTTGCTAAAAACCCTGTACAGGCCTATGATATGTTGGAAAAAATGACGATCAATAATTTTTAATGGCCATCTGAACGTATGGGAGTCAAGAAGACAGTTGGAGTGTATGCAGTGGATCCTCTCACATCTATTATAGCCCAATTATCTGCACTTACTACAAAAGTGGTCGCTTTGAATAAAGTGAGTGTTGCAGAACCAGCAGGTGTGCTGAGTGCTATGGAAGAATCTCACCATCCTAAACAAGTGCAGTACATAAATCAAAGAGGTTATGGAGGCTACAGAGGTAATCCCTTGCCCAATACTTATCACCCAAATTTGAGAAATCATGAAAAATTTTCGTACGCTAACAATAAAAATGTGTTGAATCCTTTGGAGTTCATTAAAAATAAGGGTGAGGGTAAGCCATCTTTGGGGGATGTTGTCACTGATTTTGTGCAGGAATCGAGCAAGAGGATGGAGAGAACTGAGTCTCGCCTTGACAGCTTGGAGACTCATGTGACCAATATGGGTGTTGTGCTTCAATCCATGGAGACTAGCATTGGGCAGTTGGCGAACGCACTGAAAGACAACAACTGTGGTCAATTCCCAAGTAATACTAAGGATCCGAAGGAGCAGTGTAATGTTATCATGTTGAGGAGTGGGAAGCAAGTGGATAATGAAGAAAGCAAACCTGAGAGCAAGACGCCTGAAAAAGCTGCAGTTGAAGAGAACAAATTTAAGGAAAAAGTCGAGGAGAAGGAGATTGAACCTGAGCCGAAACCGACGTACAAGCCTTCAATTCTGTTGAATCATGACTTTTGGCGATAACAAAAAATACATTGTTGTTTAAGAACGTCCGCCATTTACTTGTATGCATAGGTAATCTACCGACATCAAGACATCAGCTGACCAAGAGATATCAACTGGAATAAGTAGTATCAGCTGATCAAAGCATGTCAACCATTACTTGTCAACCGAGCGAGACATATCTACCGGCTAAGATATCTACTGAACTTAAAAGGTGGTTAGCTACACGCTACATTTAGAAGTCACAGATTCTCAGTTCTCGAAAAGTTGACAAGACAACTTAAATGCAAAGGTTGAAGCATTTAAGTAGCCGTCTGATAAAGTGAGAAAGCCATAAATAACATTTAATGTGAGCGACACATTGAATAGACAATTAAAGGTGCTTCTAGTACAAGATATTCAGAAGATATTATTAATATCTGACATCAGACGCTTTCCTACCGTTGAACAGAAGAGAAAGATGTTGGAGAAAATTGATATAAATATCAAAGACTTTCTACAAAGAAGTAGGACACGATTACAAAGATTTTGCATACTTGAGCTCTTGAATCTATCTTGAATACTCGACCGCTCATTCAACCCTTAGCTAAAAGCATATCCGATCTACAATGAGATCTTTTCAAGGGTCACTCAAATCCAGCTGTTGTTTGAATAACATCATCTGCTACTAGGATTTGTGAGACTAAGTCCTCAATAAACTTAGATGATTATCATCATCAACTGAAGAAAGAGTTTGATAAGAACATTAAATCTTAACACTGTGAATCTAGGAGTTCCATCTTGGGCATTGGATAAGTCCTAATTTGGATCGGGTGTATTGCAGACGTTGTAATAACCAAAGTCTTTTAGTGAATCCTTCCGAGGTGGAAGAAGGGGTGACGTAGGAGATTGAGCTCTGAACATCCAGAAACATATATGTGTTTATTTACGTTACTGCATTACGATATTCCATTACTATCATCTAGCATATTAAGAGCTGTTTCTGCACTATCATAAGTATCTCTTATACTTCTAGCAAGCTAATAGAAAATCGGTTGAGTAAACTAACATTTGCTCAATCACAATGCATTAGAGTTAAAAATTATCATAAGTGTGTATTCACACCCCCTCCCCTACACACGTATTCGATCCCCAACAACTTCCATATCCCCAAAGGTTAAAGAAGAAGGTATTGGATGAGCAATTCTCCAAATTCTTGGAGATTTTCAAGAAAATTCATATCAACATCCCCTTTGCCGATTCATCAAGGAGATGATGTCCAAGAAAAGGAGGCTGCTAGAGAACGAGGTGGTGAAATTAACTGAAGAGTGCAGTGCGGTGCTTCAAAAAAAAATTCTTAAAGATCCAGGGAGTTTTACTATTCCTTGTTCTATTGGTGGATCTCATTTTACTACTGCATTATGTGATTTAGAGGCCATTATTAATTTAATGACATTGTCTATTTACAGGGCCTTGGAGTTAGGGGAGATGAAATCGACCATGATCACATTAAAGTTGGCTGATAGAAGCATCACATATCCACGGGGTATTGTTGAAGATGTGTTAGTTAAGATGGAAAAATTCTCCGGCTGATTTTGTGATCTTGGACATGGAAGCGGATTATGGTGCTCCACTAATTTTTGGAAGACCATTCTTGGCCACTGCGGATGTAAAAGTTGAAGTGAAGAAGGGTGAATTTTTTATGGGTGTGGAAGGCGAACGGGTGATTTTTAACATGTTTATGAATGCACCTAATCCACCCATTGAAGAACTATGCATGATTAAGCAGGTCGTGAAGCTAGAGGGTTGTCAAAAGGGAGATATTGCGGTTGAATCATCAAAGGAGAAAGCGCCAATTTCATCAACAAACAAGAAAACCACGAATAAGAAAGCGAAATTTAAAACGCGGTTCGTGGAATATATTTGGCGTGTGAAAGAGAAGGGAAAAACCGCATAAGACCTATGAATGTTGGGCTGAAGACTATAAACCAAGCGCTACTTGGGAGGCAACCCAAGCTTTTTCCTTTATTTTACTTACTTTTGTTTTCATTTTATTTAATTTTTGTTAATTAATTTTTTTAGTACATTATCAACTTTCGAAGCCTAATTCTTGTCAATTTTCAAAAATTTTCAGGCTTAAAAATCTCCAATTCGAGACAAAGGCGCGCCCGCGCCATTTCTCTCGAGCGCCCGCGCACCCTCTGCGATCCATTAATCCTCAAGTGCGCAGCACCATGCGCGATCACGCTACTGAACCGTGCAATACATGCACTATCGCTCTTACGAATAACACAAAACCTTGAACAATCGCGCCTACCAACTGCGCCAACTTCAAGCGCTATCGCGCATTATACAAACTCCCCATTGGCACTCCCTCTTGCGCAAACGCGCATCCTATCAGTGCACACACAAGCGCCATTGAGCTCACCATTAGCATTCCATCATCACACATATGTGCGCTATCGTGCATCAAGCAGTCCCAGCAGCGCATAACAGTGCGCTAATGCGCATAGAGGCTCCCAAACAATGCTTGAATTATGAACTAACGCGCTAACAAAGTGTGCCTTTCATGCGCCGTTGAGCTATCATGGGTGCTCCACATTGTGCTATCGCGCTTCTGACTCGCATGCATGTTTTCTTCTAAGATTAAAATGGGTGTTCATGTTGTGCTTTCTCAATTTCCTCCGATGGTCGGCCTCTGATGGTTGTATAGAGCTTCACAGATTTGATCTTTCCATGGAGATGATTATGATGATGTCGGGTCCTGAACTCGGTGTTGAAGGTACGAGTCCTTATTCTTTTTCTTGCATTTAATCATTGAGGACAATGATTGTACTAAGTTTGTGGGTGAATAATATTTTTGCATGTTTTGTTGATGTTAGACTGTGAGTGTTTTATGTTGATATTGCTGAGTGGTGTTTGGCCTATGATGATGAACGAGGTGAAAATAGAACTTTAAATCTATTGTTGGTGAAATTTTTCTTGAGTTCTCAAAACAAAAATATTCACTATACCATGATTGTCTAGACCCTAATGACTAGAGAAACTTTGTAATTTTGTGAGTGAATTGGATGATTTGATTCTTAACTTTGGTGATTTATGCTAGAAACCGAGGTAGACTTCCACAAGCTTAGAAATGATTTAGGCATTAAAATATGAAAAATTAGTAACAAATCCATCCGGGTCATTGATGAGGAATTGAAATCCTAATTCCCTTCTCTTGGCTAAGTATGCGGATTAAATAAGGTTGCAAAAGTGAAAAAAAAATTAATTTTTGAAAAATTTATACAACTCCATCCGGGCTTGGAAAGTGTTTGAAATTTTATTCACTGATCCATGGCTAAGTTTGCGGAAAACGATAATGGGGTTGATGTTCCATCCGGGCTATAGACGAGGGGATTGAAATTTGAACCCTATCTTTAGTTATAGCTAAGTCTGCGGATAAAATGGGGCTAAATAAAAACTGGGTACAAAATCCCATTATTTTATGAAAAAATAAAATATGAAATAATTTGAAAAGTCCTATTAATCTTAGTTAGTAGAAGTTGAACTTGGTGGAAAGTGTTTTTAATCTAGAGAGCGGAGTTGATGATTCTATGAAACAAACATATTACATTAGTGGATCGAAAGCTAGGTCGATAGACAAGATTGATAATTCATACACGCACGAGAACTCTTGAGAAATTTAACTATACATGGATTAATAGTTGGTTATCGGAGGCCGGTTGGTTTTCTTAAGTGATTTTATATTTATGTTGTGATGTTGGTTTATATGTTTTGCTTTAATAGTTTTGCTTGGGACTAGCAAATATTTAAGTTTGGGGAAATTTGATAACTGTATTTTATACACTTAATTTGATTATGATTTTAATTGTTAACTGTTTGTTTCGAGCAGATTTATGCGTGAGTTTTATTGTTTTTATGGTTGTAGGAAATTATTAAATTTTTGTGGAAAAGAGAAGAAAAATAAGTTTTAAGATGAGAAAAGAGTAAAAATGGAGAATAAGAGAAGAAGCTGTAAAGAAAAAATGAGAAGAGAAAAAAAATGAAGAATAAAAGAAAAGTAAAAGAAGAAAAGAGAGTGAAGCGCTATAGAAAAGAGAAGAAGGAAGAGAAGTTAGCGCTAAGTTTTAGCACTAAGGAAGGAAATTAAAGGCTATCGCGCTTGATTGGGAAAATAAATTGCGAACTTGAGGCGCGCCCGCCTGGACTTACTGAGCGCCCGCCCCGTCGCTGAATATTAGAGTTGTAATTATTTTGGGCATGGAAAGTTTATATTTTTATTGGGCTTTCTTAGTGGGCTTTTGTGCACGATATAAAAATGAATTGAAGTCAGAACTAAAAAGAAGAGCCTCCACGCATATCTGAGAGAAGAATTTGGAGAATTGATCGTGAAGAACTTTTGAAGAGGATTTATGTGCTTACTTGAAGAACAAATACGGAGATCGATCGACTGGACACAGAAGACTAACGACGGATTTGTTTTCTATCTTTTATTTATTTCTGATTTAATGTTTATTTTTTTGAATATGTTTTGATTTTATCAGAATTTTATTATGAACTAAATTTTAAGAGTCTAGAGGTCGGATTGAACCTGGTGTAGACACAATTATGAATTTTGATTTTATTGAATTGAATTCCTCTAGATTAATTGTTTTTCTAGTATTGAATGTCTTTTCAATTACTTGATCAATAATTGAATTGTAATATTTATTTGAAATCTGGCACTCGGGAGAGAAGATTTTGAATAGGACCAATAGAAATAACACTGTTAATTATTTATATAACTTGGGAGAGTATATAATTTTAACAGAGCTTTAAAAAGAACATTGTTTTGCATAGATCACTACAAGTAGATTCTAAATAGGATATTTGAATTAAACTATAGTCGATATAATCAATTTGTTGCTCGGGAGAGGGAAATAGAATAATCTAAGTGTTCTTGGCTATTAATTGACTGAAATTCATGAAAATAAATTAATTAGGAGTGATTGTTGTTGAAACTAGGTAAAATCTAAACATCTACACCATTTTTCCTCTGATTGATTAATCTCTTAAAATTATGTGTGTGCTGCTAAAAATTCATTGCTTATTTTATTCTTCTGCAAATCTTTTAGTTATTAATTTTCTAAATAAAATTAAGACTATTTTAATTATAAGTACTGAATATTTTTATTTAATCCTCGTGGGAACGATACTCTACTCATCATATATTAAAACTTGACATCGTTCACTTGCGGGCACAAAATTACGCAACAGGGACTTACCAAAAACCACAATTTAGACTGAAATGGAGAGGTAGAAGTGTGATTGTGAGCAAGAAATGAGGCCCTCGGATGACCTATTTATATGCGACAATCGGAAGCTCCGATCCCCGAATGCATGCCACGTTCCGAGTTGCTCTGATCGAAAGCTCCGATCTCCACATCGGAAGCTCCGATCTCATGCATGCGATTGCGTGTCCAAGCGCTGGTGACACATCAATTAGTGCGTATGGCCTAACCTTCAGAAGTTTCGATCTCACCCTCAGCTTCCGAACTACCTATCTTCTGGTTCAGTGCTTCTGAACCCAGTTCGGAGGGTCCGAATTCATCGGTGGTTCCGAAGACTGTTTAGAACATTTATGATCTAATTAAATATCTAACTAATTAAGATTATGATTCTTTAATCATATTTTACCATTTAATCTCGTAAAACGGGATGCGGGTTACTACATATATTATGCATCCAATAGATGAATATCAATTGTCACATAATTCGTTGCTCACATAGATACTCACAGTCATGGTGGATGCCCAAGAAATCAAAACTCCATAAATATATAGATGACAGGTTTGAATGTCAATTTCCATTCAATAAATTACAATTAAAACGAATTAATTGTTATTCAATGCATGTCAATATGTGGTTGGATGCAAAAGCCTGTTAGTCAATGAATTAAGATTGGCCTCAGAATTTTATATTTTGAAATAAATATCTATGCGATTAGCTATTAATCACATTTAAACAATTAATCACATTTAATAATCGATCGGCGACCAGTCAGTATCAACTCGACAACTCCAATTAATTAACACGTAGAGTTTCTTCAATTTTTTTTAAAAAAATCGTTGGATAACAAAAAAAATGTACATATTTATAGTTTATTATCTTAAAATTGATTCTAAAATTTTACCAAGAACCCTAGCTCAAAATGTTTAGATATGTTATTATTTTTTTTTGTGACGTGGAAATCCGCAGCCGCTACCTTCGGTGCTCACTGGGTAAACTCCCGAACTAACGCAATAGCCTGAAACTACGTTAGCCAGGTAAACCACACTAGGGAAGCCCTGTGTGACAAGCTAGTCCAAAAAGATGTTGGTAGGGAGAATCAAACTCCTAACCTTTGGTCAAGAGTTCACCTACTTCACCAACTTGGACACCCCTAAAGGCTAGATATATTATTTTTGTTCCCAAAGAAGCCGTCTTTGGTTCAGTTTATCAATTCATAAAATTTGTTTGATAATTTTTTTTAAAAAAAATAAACGTATCAACTGTCAAACTAAGATATTTTTAAAAAGTTGAGTTACTCCAAATCATTTGAGAAGATTTTTTTTCAATATTTTCAAAATACCAAATTATCCTAACTGATTTTATAATATCTCATATATATATCCTCCTATAAAATCTTATGCAAATTAATTTTAAAAACTACTTCAATGATAATAATAAATATTATATAATTAGTATTTTTCATATTAAATAATAATAATAATAATAATAATAATAATAATAATAATAATAATAATAATAATAATAATAATAATAATATACTAACTATTATTATTATGAATTAATATAGTTCTTGGCATAGGTTTGGAACTTCTCAAAGGTGTTTCATGGTTGGGTTGGAAACGAAAAAAAAAAACTTATATATGAATGTTTTTCTTAAATAATTAACAAGATAAATAATGTAATCTAAAATTACACAACAATGATAATTTCAAATTCTTATAAAGTTGTATTAATGAGATAAACTTTAATTACCAATAATTTAATTTGTTATAAAAATAATATAAATTATATTAATGTATTATATACATTAAATTTACAAGTAGTTTCGTTATATATAATTACCTAAAAATAATACATCTTTTGTTTAACAATTTCATGTTCAGTTTAATTCTAATAAAATTTATAAATGGTATTTTGGAAACAAATATCATACGGTATTTTGGAAACAAATATCATACATTTTGATTATTATTATTTTTTTATTTTCTTTGTTTGTAAAAGAGTGTATAATTTATTCTTAAAATACAATAATAAATTTGGTAGGTATTTATAGATATTAATATTATTTTTTTTAGTTTTTAATAGATTTTCTATATATTTCAAAAGAATAATGAAAAATATGATGATTCTCGGAATTATATGTTGATGAATTTGATTCTGATTTTGATGCATGGGTGATGATGTCGGAAATTTCCTTCGGGTTTGTTCTGGTAGAATGGATCTTCGAATTCCCTTAATGAGCAGGTCGGGTCGGGTACGGATATATCCTGCACAAATAGAAACTAGGTTAGAGGGCGCCGAAGATGTTTTCGGCGTGACCCCTCCGATGCCTATGTCAGAGCTCAAAAGATTGAAAAAACAATGAAGCGAGAGAAAATATGTGATGCGTGAGCCGAAAATGTTTTCGGCGTGACCCCTCCCCTCCGATGCCTAAGTTAGTGCTCAAAAGATTGAAAGAGCAACAAAGCGAGAGGAAATATGTGATGCGTGAAGCAAAGAAGTGAATGTGTAAAATCATGAATAGCACTTGTATTTATAGGAGTTGGAGGGATGTTACCTTATTGAGATATAACTTGCTTTGAAATAGGACTCTTCATTCATTGGACAAATCTGCAATTCATCCCTATCTATTAGATATTTACGAATGAACAAGTCTATCTTTATCATATAATTTGAGTATCTGAATCCCACTTGCACTAGAATAGGCGAGTTCGGCCCATTACACCCGATTCGGGCCGGTCCATTAGATCCAGTCCAGGTTATGACCTAAACACACATACGATATTGGGCTGGACTATAATATCCATAGTGATTTTATAATTAGGCCACTCCTTATGGACCAATTACGAACGGGATCGGGTTGAAATATTTTTTTTGGATATCAATAGTACCTCCCCAACTGGTCTAAAAGAAGAATGAATTTTGACCATGAGTGCGCGTCGAGTACCGAACCCCATGTGTTTCCTTTGCACGGCTCAGATGTTGATCCTCGTGATGTGCTTCTTTTAAACGATCCAGATTTCTTCGACGGTACACTTCCCGAGACCTGGAAGCATTGTCATGTCCAGTCTCGAGCCATCGATTAAAGTAACGATCAACGATCCAGATTGATTCATCTCTTTTATAAATAGCCGGAAAAAAAATTTCATTTTTACTTTTCACAACTACGATGTTACTATGTTAAAATTTCCAGAGCACCCCCAACCTGAGCTGAGTAAGCCCGTCCCGGAGTGATCCTTCCCATTCTACCTAATAAAATCTCTTTCTTATATAAGTCGTGTCTTTTTTTATATAAGATTAATATGTCTTCCCTTGATGAAACATCAGATAGGGAAATATTATAATTTGTAGAGGCATCCTCCCCCCGACCTGCAATACCCAAGCCTCCCGACTCCCATGAGTCAGATACCGACTCGAGTTCCTCTTAGACTCGAGAAGCCAAAATGAAAAGGCTTTACAGGCTTAGGACCGACGAATCCCGACTAAGAGCGGAGGGAAAACAATGGTATGAGGTATTAGCTTCTCACTTGGGCCGAGATATGGGTTCCACCATTAGAGAAAAATCAGGAATGCTGGACTCCTATGACGTGATACTCCCGGGCCGCAAGGATCGGGCGCATAAACCCCACTCAGACTTCTTAATTTTTAGCTTAGATCAAGTAAAAATGGGTCTAAGGTTTCCCGTCCCGAGCTGTATTTTGCACTTATGTCAATATTTTTGTGTATGCCCCAACCAATTATCTCCGAACTCTTTTAGCTCTATTCTCTCGCTGGGTGTCCTATTTTTCTTTTTTAGAGTCCCCTTAAACATAGGGAATTTCCTCAAATTCCTTCAGATTAAGAAGATTGCCCAGGGTCGCTTTTACATGTCTATGCGACCCGAGTATCCCTTTTTGAGAGGGAAACCTAGTTCCCACAAGGTATGGACCAACAGATACTTTTTTGTCAAGTCTGATCAGCCCTGGCTATGCCGAGCTAACTGGGCAATGAACTTCACAATTTCCGACCCCCAGCCATATCCACCTTTGACTTTACAAATTTTCTCAACACTATGTATGTCCAAACTTTTGATATCGAGAATCTGATCGAAGATGATTTGCTCTGCAACTATGGCTTCAGTGGGAAGGGGATAGAGATTCAGGGGATATAGGTAGGACCCCTTTACCCGTGCTATCACCATATGAACTATTTTTCACCCTTGCTCATCTATTGTATCTTCTGTAGATGACAGGATTCGCTCGGCCATAATGCCTGCTAATGTCAAAGCTGCTATGAAAAATCTGAAAAAGGAAAAAATCCGAAGCTGCCGAGGGTGTTACTAATCCTGAGTCGGATACTACTGAGCCATCCAAAAAAAAACTTTCGAGAAGGTTAAAGACCAGGGCCGTACGGTATGCCCGAGCCCACAACCCAGATTCACGTTTCTTCCTCTCGAACCCATGGAAAAAGCCTTGCGGTGGATTTCAAACCCCTGACTGATGCGGAAGACCGGGGTTCTGCCCCTCAAACCGGGAGCCCTGAGATGTCATTTTTTTCTCAACCCGACCTAAGGGAAAGTTTGGGCATGATTCAAAACCTCATTTCCCGAGCAGATTTAAAAATTATGCAAGTTGTTCCAGACCTGGAGCTAAACATAACTTTGCCTTAAGTTTTATGCAAGTAAATTGTTATTCTGAACTCCCTGTCATGTACATCGAGCCCCTTTTTATTTCATAACTCATTATTATATATTTTTTACAGAGTCTGGCTTGGTGGGGAGAGATCACTACTTGGGCTTTTAAAGCTCGTGAAGACCACTCCATGAACCAGGAAGCCTTTGTGAAGCGTATTTCCGAGCTCACGCGGAAAACTCGTGACATGAAGACCCTGTGTGGTCAATTGTGGTTTTTTTACCTAGTTCGGGTTAAATACACTTCATGATTGTTTGAAGTATTTAGGAATTTTTTTCTTTTTATGTATGAACTCCAAGGGTCCGGGCTTCGCCTATCTTTCTGAACAAAAAATTTCAAAGTATTGACACAAAAACTCGATCCCGATATGGATATTCCATCCATCATAAATTCTGCCAAGTGTGGAATGTGAACTCACCTTGAATTCGAACTTATGGTCAGGTCTGTTACCTAATTGGATTTTCAAACATGATAAATATTCCTGAACATAAATTTAAGCATGCTTTGGATTCTATAGAATATGAAAAGAATGCCTAATCTAGAGTTGGGATCTTTTTTTAGTATGAAATGTCGAGCCAACCATTTTACTCAGCCCTCATTGTTTAAAAGATGAAATCTCGACCCGAGGTCAATTAAAAAAAATGAAACATGAATTTCAGTCCCGGACTACATAATTCTGGACTGAGCGCGGGACATCCAATGTCACTGTGAGAATAACATCTAACCTCAAACCTTATTTATCATAGTAGCATAGATCCGAGTGGGATATCAAACACAACTTGCTGTAAAATGTATCCTGTTTGAAAATTAAGTTCGTTTTATTGCTGGGAAAAACAACATATTTTGAAAGTATATGGACAACACTCGACCAGCATAAGTCATGTGACACATGTTCGCCCGATCTGGCCAGTTTTAATTTAATTTTTGAAGAAGCATGGCTGAAGGCTTTTAATGTCGGTCCTGACTGGACTCTCAAAAGCATTGAGATAGATCTTTGATTCCAGACCTGCCTGGACTTTCGATACCACTGAAGTGGGTTTTTGATACCAGACTTGCCTTGATTTTGATACCACTAAAGTGGGTTTTTGATGTCAGACCTGCCTGGACTTTTGATACCACTGAAGTGGGTTTTTGATGCCAGACCTGCCTGGACTTTTGATACCACCAATGTGGGTTTTTGAACATGTTCTGCTTGAGAACCAAATGGTAATATTTCATTAGGAAGAAATGCTTCCCAAAAATTATAATAAAGCATATTTTTACTCATGACGATAGGAATGAGACTTGAAACGGAATTAAAGCACTGACTCTTTAAACTGGACGAAAAATGTTGACTCTTAACACAAGAAATAAGTAACAAAAAAAGATGACTAAATAGTTGGGTACCAGCTCAGTGATGTGCTCAGCATGACAAAATAGACCCGAACTGAGTTTCTAGGGATAGTATCTTTTCAAGTGTTGGGAATTCCATGGTGTTTTTCCTTTATTCCCTTGGGCGTCCTCCAAGTAATAAGCAGCTACTCGGGATTTTCCTATCACCTTGAATGGTCCTTCGTACTTGGCGTCTAACTTTCCTCTCTCTCCTTGATGTTGAATCTTTCGCATAACCAAGCCTCATTCTTGAAAAGCCTTAAGATGCACTCTTTTTATTGTAAGCTTAGGTCATTCTCTTTCGATAGGCTATAAGTCTTATCGCTGCTCGGGCCCTGTTCTCTTCCAGTAAGTTGAGATCCATTGCCCTTAACTCTTGATTGATTTCCCCATACGCAATTACCCCAGCACTCTCTTGTCCAATCTCTTCTGGAAGGACAAATTCAGTCCCATAAACCATTTTAAAAGGGGTTTCTTCAGTCACAGATCGGGTTGTAGTCCGGTAAGACCAGATTACAGAAGGGAGTTATTCTACCCACTTACCCTTGGTTGTATCCATTCGTGTTTCAAGAGCTTGAACTATTGTTCTGTTAGTAACTTCTACTTGTCCGTTCCCTTGCGGGTATGCCCCAGATGTGAAAACTTGTTCGATCTTCATCTCTTGACACAATGATCGAACATTAGCTCCACAGAATTGTCTTCCATTGTATGACACCAACCTGTGCGGGATCCCAAATCGGCACACTATATTTTTCCATAGAAAATTGGGTACTTCTCTATCCGTAATTTTAGGTAGGGGCTCGGCCTCCACCCACTTAGAAAAATAATCGACTGCAACCAATAAGAACTTCCTTTTCCCCATGCTAATAGGGAATGGTCCTACAATATCCATCCCCCATTGATCTAAAGGACAGGCAGCCACAACTGCCTTCATGTACTCCATAGGTCTCCATTATAAGTTGGCATGTCTTTGACAATTATAGCATGAATTGACTAGATCTGACGAATCTTTCCTCATTGTATGCCAGAAGAAACAAGCTAAGAGAGCTTTACTAGCTAGAGCAATACTACCTAAGTGACTCTCGCAACAACCTTCATGAATTTCTCGTAATACAGAACTTGCCTTGTCAGGGCCCAAACACTTTAATAAAGGTTGGGAAAAAGATATCTTGAAAAGAATTTGGTCGACCATGACAAAACGCATGTCCCTCCTCTTCACTTCCTTAGCTCTCTTATTGTCGCTCGGTAATTCTTTCTTGGTCAAGTATTTATGTATATCGTATCTCCAATCGCCTTCTGGTACTTCAGTTTTAATATCGTCAAGAGTTTCCAATTGAGAGATGAGTTC
Organism: Henckelia pumila; assembly: GCF_033568475.1. Lineage (NCBI taxonomy): Eukaryota > Viridiplantae > Streptophyta > Magnoliopsida > Lamiales > Gesneriaceae > Henckelia > Henckelia pumila. The sequence continues at coordinate 42,910,510 of NC_133120.1, forward strand.
CCGACCTGGGATGATGGGGTCAGGACAGTCGCCCAAGGCTCTCACTAAGCAAGCCAAGTGGTCGACTTTAGTATTGTCAGCTCGAGGGATGAGCTCCGTGTTCAGCTCGGTAAATCCTTCTTTGGCTTTGTCTAATGATCTGGCATATTTCAACATATTCTCATTTTTGATCTCAAACTTCCCATTACTATGTTGTATGGCTAATTGAGAATCCGAATACAGTACAGCTCGGGAAATACCAAGATTCCGCGCAGCCTTGAGTCCAAGTAAAAGTGCCTTATATTCTGCTTCATTGTTGGAAGCTCGAAAATCCAACCTAATTGAGATATTAGTTTATTCACCCCAGGGAGATATAATTACTATCCCAGCCCCACTTCCTATTTGACATGATGACCCATCTACGAAAATCCTCCATTGCTCTTCTTGGTCTAACTGAACTATATCTACCAAGAAGTCGACTAGGGCTTGGGCTTTTATAGTTGTTCGGGGTTCAAATTTAATGGTGTATTCGCTCAACTTTGTAATCCACCTGACAAGTCATCCCGATGCATCTGGGTTATCTTCAATTTTTCCCAAAGCACTATTGGTAAGTACAGTGATAGGGTATGATAGGAAGTAGGGTTTTAACCTCCTTTCTGTGATAACCAAATCTAAGGCAAGTTTTTCTTGAGTTAAGTAATTGAGCTCCGCTCCCTTCAAGACATGGCTGATAAAATAAATTGGCTGATGATTCATCCCCTCTTTCCTGACCAAGATCGAGATGGCAGCTCGGGGAGTGACAGCCAGATAGAGTAACACCTCTTCTCCTTGAACGGGCTTATTTAGCACAGGCAGCTGTTTCAAATAGGCCTTTAATTCCTGAAAGGCCTTCTCACTTTCCTCATTCCATTCAAAATTTTTTGTCCTCCGTATTACTTTAAAGAAAGGGAGGCTTTTGTCTGCAGATCTATTTATAAACCGAGCTAACGTTGTGATTCTTCCTGTTAATCTTTGTACCTCTTGTATATTCCTGGGTGAACTCATAGAGATGATGGCTCGGACTTTTTTGGGATAAGCTTCAATTCCACTTCTTGTAACCATATAACCCAGGAATTTTCAAGCCCAAACTCCGAAAGTGAATTTATTGGGGTTTAATTTCAGTTGATAGTTCTTCAGAGTCTAGAAGGTTTGAGTCAAGTCGGTAATGAACTGGTCGGCAGTTCGGGTCTTGATCAGGATATCATCCACATAGACTTCAATGTTCTTTCCAATTTTTTGCTTGAATACCTTATCCATCAATCTTTGATATGTAGCCCCAGCATTTTTTATCCCAAACAGCATGAACACATAGCAGTAAGTTCCCGTTGACCACTAGTAGAAAAATGGCGTAAGACTTCGGTTAATAACCAAAGTCATAGGACCTTTATTTACCGAAGTAGTGTCACGTGAAGTAATAGGGTATGTTTTTACTTCGTTGAATCGCCGAAGTCTTATACGAAAAATTACTGAAGTCTTTGGTCATTTTTTGGAGGCAGAATTAGACCGATGCCGAAGTAAAAACATATATTTTACTTCGCTCATTTCATAATTGACGAAGTCAAAAATATACTTATACTTCGGTAGTTAATGATTTTAATGAAGTAAAAACTATGATTATACTTCGGTGTTTATACGAAGTTAATTCAATATTTTACTTCGCTTATTAAGGAATTACTGAAGCCATAGAATATCTTTTACTTCATCAATTTTGGTAGCAGACGAAGTGATATAATATCTTTTGCTTCGTTAATTTCATATATTACCATAGTAAAATGCTTTCTTATACTTCGTTAATTTCGTATATTACCGTAGTAAAATGCTTTCTTATACTTCGTCTATTAATGAAATTGCTGAAGTAATAGAATATGTTTTACCTCGGTATTTTTATTAAAATACGAAGTAGAAGATAACGATTTACTTCGTTTATTCTAAAATTGCCGAAGCAATAGAACACATTTTATAAATTAAAATTTAGATATACAATAATGCTATAAATATATTTTTGAAACTTAAAAATACACTAATAATTAATAAATCCATCCCAAAACGACACATACATAAATCAACAAGTACTCTATCCACCGAAATAACCCGAAATTATATGCACATATCCACACATATTTTATCAAAACTATACGTGTACACATCCACACGTATTTCCTCAAAAAGAAGTATTATCCCAATTTCAAATGACATATTCAACCACCTAAACATGTACACATCCACACGTATTTCCTCAAAACAAAGTATTATCCCAATTTGAAATAACATATTCAACCACCTACATGCGAGTAGACGAATTCACTCCATTCACTTCTAACTTCATCAAATTGTTCTTGACTGTACGCCTTATTCTTGACGCATCCTACAAACTAAAATTAAAAAAAAATAGGAATGTCACGGTAAACCAACAAGGCAACTAGTTGCAAACTGAAATCCAAAACAAAGAATAAGCAACCTATTTGGTATGCATGCTGACATGTATGATCAGCTTAATTGTTATGGGTTTTAAAACTTGCCACAAAAAATGTTGTTCAATAATACCTTTGCTGCCAAGATCAGTTCTCAACAAAAAATTTATCAAACCAAGCCAAGCCAAGCCAAATACAATCCATACACTGTTGAAATTAATTGATTATATTGACACTTTAAAATAGATTTGTTCAAAACATAAACAAATTCTTAGCAGATTGTGTTAGCATGCTGACAATTTAAAATAGATTTTTTCAATCCATATGCATGCTGACACTGTTGTTCAAGATCCTCTTTGCTGCCAAGATCGATTCTTAGCAGATTGTGTTAGCATATGATGCCCAATTTATCAAGCCAAGCCAAAAATAAAATGTAAAAGCATGCAAGTTCATTGAAGCCTAGGCTCAAGAGACCAGGCAAGGGAGGGCTTGAGACACAGCAAACTACCGCTCGATCCTTTAGCACATGTGATTCAGAAGCTATAGTGCTGAAACCATCACTAACAGAAGCTATAGTGCTGAAAAACCATCACTAACAGAAGCACTAACAGAAGCACATGTGATTCCTTTTGCCATCTGGTAATAAAAACCATATGTCATTTGAACTATAGTGCTGAAACCATCACTAACATATTTTATCAAAACTATACATGTACACATCCACACGTTCTCTCAACACGAATTATGTTCCTTTTGAAATAAAGCAGAGCATAAATTAAAATTTGAAACTCACCATCGTTTCCACCCGTAGAACTTCACATTCAACTATTTCCTTCATATACCTCATCACATAATATCCACATTCAACACCACCACTTTGTTTCAGATTTCCCTATAATAAAATTGAAACTCAATTGCATCAATCACAATCCAAATAATATTTCCCTATCAATTAATGTCATTCATACGTAAGCACACCACATACCATCAGTTGTTTAAAACCTGCTTGACCCCACTACATTTAAAAAGTAACAAGTTATTTTTTTTTCATATGTATAAGTGACTGCATATATAATATACTACCTACTTCATCACTATATTTTTCCATGCATCGTCTCGGCATCTGTTTGTTGTAGAGTCCAACAAATATATCATATTTTCAGCTACATTGACGATGGTCAAGATCCAATGGTACCTAAAAAAATGTGATGTTGAAAGAATAACTTGCGAGTTTAGAAACAACATAAAATAATTGACTAGTATCCATTATATATTTATAAAGAACTAAAATCATACCCAATGTTGTATGGGATAAGGCATACGCTGTCTCTACAAACCGCTTCCAACTGGTTTGAGATATGTTGTGACAAGTGACTGCCATCACTGTCAAGTGGGCATGTAGGTAAGTGGCCAGGATCCACAAATGAAATGCAATCTGTATGGTCTTCTTCCTTCAAATATTTGTAGAGGTAACTGCACTCAATATTACATACATGGGTGAAAAATTTATCATAGAATGGACACAAACCAAACAAAATAGTAAATATGCAAACAAAAAAATTAAGTGCAACATAACATACCCCATGTAAACCAAAATCTGTCTCGCACCTATCTCCCTCATCTCCATAAATGGAACGATATCTTCTCTAATCAACCGTAGGCTTTGAGAACGTCCAAACATAGATTCCTCAAACTCTATGTGAATGTTGTCATCTTCGCCCATCAATCTAACAACATATGAGTAGTTATACTTGCAAGCCATGGGTAACTTTTTTTCAATCTCCATGAACGTTTCACGCTGTCCAGCAACATCCATAATTGCAAATGGTTGAGGTTTCTCTTTCTATAATTTAGAATATTCGTACAATTTAGAATAAAGAAAAATATTATCCAAGAAACATATATGACAATTGCAAACATATAATACAGTAAAGCTTTTAAAATACCTTTGTCCTTGGAAAAATTACCAACACTTTTGGCCAACTAACGATGACTCCAAGTGAATCCTTCATGACTATTGGTCCACAATTCATTGGGATTGGAAGCTCTGCTTCATCTAGGACAACGTCAATCAACACCTTGAAGTTCTCTTCCCCAAGTGGAAGATCTTGAATCGTAACAGTTGGACCTCCACTTGATACTATTGTGCCATATGCCACCACATCTCCACGTGTTTTCACGACAAGGTGACATTTTTTCCCCTTGAAAAACAATAAATTATCATATATACATATATAATTCAAGAACCGGAAAACTTGGTACACCCACGGTTTTGGCCAACCAAAGTGGTCGACTGATTCATCTGGTTGCACTAACAGCTACCAAGTAAGCCATGGCCAACATGCAGATTATGGTTGAGGGAGTTAGGGATGATGCAGGCCTTATATAGTGATATATGACATGTACTTATTATTGAAACTGAATTCAATTATTTATGCTAAGGGAAATAAAACAGGCTGGCTATGTAACCTTCCAGTCAACTAAACATCCAAATTTGAATTTCAGCCAGCGCTTGGGGAAATAAAACAGGCGAGCTATGTAACTTTTCCCACACACGCACTGTTATATATATATATGTATTATTTTATCAGTCCTTTGGCTTAAAGTCACTATCAATGATCTATAAATTGATCCTCAAATAATCTATACCAAATTTAAATTCATGTGAAATCGAGTAATAAATAACCATCATGTCTGGAGGGCCACATTCATAAAAACCTTCAAAATCATCAGACAGCTTTGGGTTCAGATTTTTGGATGCATTTGGGCCCTGAATTTCGGATGACTTGTTTGATTCTACCATCTCAGAAGCTCGATCGGTGATGATTGGCATAACAGCAGCAAGTTGCGCCTTCAATTTCTCCAACTCCTCCTTCAAAAGTTTAGTTTCTTCCAACTGTTTTTGGGAGATTTCCATCGTAGTTGTAGGGACTGATTCCCTTTTCTTTTTAGGAGTTTTAAAGAAAACTTGAGGTGTTACAAATCCGCCGACACCTCGAACCCTCCCATAATGTTCCTGGCTGCCTAATGCAATGGTTAGGACATCATTCATTCCAGAAACTTTGAACTCTCCACTCTCCACTCTCCTTCTTTTCCAACAAGTCATCCTACATTTATAAACATAAAAAATCAATCCAAGAGATATATATATGAAAGCATAATGGAAATCGATAAAGTTAAAAATTTACAATTTTTGCAGCGATTTCTGATGTCTCTGTATTTGTAATTTTTCCAGCTTTGTCTTCCCGAGCTTTGCGCCAAAGAATTGATCTGTCAACTTCTTCATCTTTGGCAATTATATTTTTTTCCTTTTGCAATTCAAAAATTCAGAATCTTAACTGAAGGGCTATCAAAATATTTTCAAAAACAACATAGAGGAGAATTATGGACACCAAATGTGATTAACAAATAAATATATACAAGTACGTATATTCAAAAAAATAAGACAGTGTATTATACACGAAAAAAATGACAATCGAATGACTCAAAGCTTACCAGCTCAGCCTCCAAGCCATAATAACCTTTTCGAGACAGTCTATGGTGATATTTACAATGCTTGGTCCGGTCTTTTTGCTTTTCATGAGTAATCTATATCAGAATTTACTTTAGTTAAGTACGGAAATTAGTCATTATTAAAATAAACATGGAAATTCTTAAAGTACCTCCCATGATGGATCTAGTCTTGCATCCACAAATGCCTTCCAATCTGCTACTGGTAGCTGATATTGACTTGGTGGAGAAATCAACGTTTCAGGATTATGTCTGTTGGGCCAGACATATCTACTAGTCAATTTGTTTTTGAAATCTCTCCATTTTTGAGCTGCTGAACTCATCACAGCTGACTGGCTTTGTGGCGCTACTTCAAAGACATTCTGGAAAAAAAAATATGTTAGTTGAATGATTGAATCGAATGGATTCAATCCCATAAAGAAAATTTATGTGTATAGACAAGAAAACAGTCAATCTATAGAGTAATACAACAATGAACCAATTAATGTTCATATTTATTATGTTTGGAAGATAAACTTACCGATATCTCATCCCAAACCTTCTGTTTTATGTTTTTTGGAACATCAGGCCACGACTTTATATTGATTGGCAACATGGATATAGCAATGGAGCCAATGTATGATTGAAGTGCCCTCCCATTTGCATTGTATGTTGGCCGCCCCAAGTCATCATAGTCAATCTTTGATTTTTTTCCCCATCTTGCAGCAGCAGTTTGCTTAGCCATCATTGTACGACCTCGCTTGTTCTTTTGCACATCTACTTGTTCTTCCCCATTAGTAAGTGCATGTGGCTCTGCATCTTCACGAGTCTTACCAACACTTAATCCATGCATCTCCTCAACTACAGCTTTATTTAATAATAACAAAAGACATAATAACATATACATAAACATAAGGAAGGGACAGGAGAGTTCATAACATAAACATTAATAATAACAATAATAAAACTAATAAAAGTTCATAACATAAATTTTTGAAGTACATAGAGTGTCTTTACTCATACATAACAAAAAATGATATAAAAGTGCAAAACATCATTTTTTTCTGTTCGCTTCCCAGACACCCTCGTGTTCTGTTCTAAAGTATCTTCCATGAACGGGAATTTCATGAGTAACAACATTGTCAATTGGTCGGGTCTCGGGAATATTAGTCGAACAATCATCCTCCCCCTCATAACACTTATTTGGCACTGGGAGCACAATAGACCATCCTTTTCTTGCTGGGTCATCAATATAAAAGACTTGATTGACTTGACTTGCAAGGACAAATTCATCATTCCTGTGCCCTCTTTTGTTCAAATTGACCAAGGTGAAGCCACATTCATCGTTGTTTATTACTCCTTTGTCATTCGCAACCCAAGCACACTTGAAAAGTGGAACTTGAAATTGATGATAGTCCAACTCCCATATTTCTTCAATCACTCCATAGAAAGACACATCAGCCATCAAAGAATTTTTATCTTTGGCACTACTAACAAGCATGGTGTTTGCAACTAGAGAAACCCCACTGTTTTGGCAAACTCTCTCATCATCTCGCGCCTTTGTCTGGTATAAATTGCTATTTACCACATAACTACTATACTTGATGACTTGGGAGCGTGGTCCATGAGCCAACCATGCCAATGTCGATGTCGTTCCACCATTGCAGCTGTCTATTTCAGTAGCCACCTGAAATTTATTTAATTTGAACGAGTGATTAAAATAGTAGATGCAACTTACCGCAAAATGCTTCAAAAAATATTTATTCATCCACCCAACCTTTGCACGAAACCAGTCAATGAACCTCTTATTGTGGGCATCTTGTATCCATCTTTCATCTTTCTCTTTTTTCGGAAATATCGATTTCAGAAAGGTCTTGTGTTCACTGTGGAAATATTTTTCCATTAATTTTTAAAATACAGCAGATATTGACAGATAAAAAAAGTGCAGAACTAAGTATTAATGCAATAACTTACATTATGTAGGGAAATACTTCTCCAGTATTTTCCAGCACAGTCCAATGTGCTTGTAGCATATCACTTTGTCGCACTGTCATTGGTGTGTTACATGCTAAGAAGCCAGGAATGTTTGAATTGGGGTCTCGGATTGATTGAGGGATCCCAACAGGATCAACTCCATTGAGGTATTCAGAACAAAACTCAATTGCTTCTTCTGCTAAATATCTCTGAACAATGCAACCTTCAGGATGTTTTCGACAGCCTACATAACTCTTAAACACTTTCATGCATCTTTCGAATGGATACATCCACCGGAAGCAAACAGGTCCACATAATCGAACTTCTCGAACAAGATGCACTGTTAAGTGCACCATAACATCAAAGAAAGAAGGGGGAAAGTACTGCTCCAATAAGCAGAGCGTAACAACCAAGTCAGATTGCAGCTTATCTAACTTGGCTACATCTATAACCTTACTACAAATATCTTTGAAGAAGAAGCATAATCTTATGATTGCGTATCTAACATGTTTTGGCAGCGCATCACGTATGAGTATTGGCAGAAAATGCTGCATTAGAACATGACAATCATGAGATTTCAAGCCTGACAACTTCAGCTCAGACATGAACACAAGATTCTTCATGTTCGATGAGTAACCTTCTGGAACTTTTATATCCATTAATGACTGGCACACTTGTAACTTCTCTTTTTTTGTGAATGAGCATGCACTAGGAGGAAGATATGTTTTTTTCTCACCAAATTTAGGTCTCAATTCAGGCCTATTTCCCATTTGAAGCATGTCCAACCTAGCTGCCACATTTTCCTTAGTTTTTCCTTTAACATTCATCAAAGTATTAATGAGGGATTCAAAAACATTCTTCTCGATGTGCATCACATCGAGACAATATCTAACATGTAGGTGTTTCCAATAAGGAAGATTGAAAAAAATTGACTTCTTCTTCCAACATTTTCTGAAATCTGTTGCTCCTAAATCCTTTTCCTCTGTACTGCCTTCCACATTATTCTCCTTCTCCTTCTTTCTCTTTTTACCTTTCACACTGATCTTATTTCCAAACTCACACTTTATGTTCGAAAGCTTGTCATATAAGGTAACCCCAGATAATGGTGTAGGTGTTTCTCCATGTTCTTCTACGCCATTGAACTCCTTAGTTTGCCTCCGATAGGGATGAAACCGTGGTAAGAATCGTCTATGACCAAAAAATGACATTTTCCAAATGCTTTGCATAAGTATTTTCTCCGCATACTGGACATGCAAAATAACCATGTGTAGTACATCCACTAAGGATACCATAGGCAGGAAAGTCATATATGGTCCATAATAAAACTGCTTTAAGAGTGAAAAACTGTTTTCGATAAGCATCATAGACACCATCAACTCCTTCCCACAATCGTTGCAAATCTTCAACTAGCACATCAAGGTAGACATCTATATCGTTACCTGGCTGTTTAGGTCCAGAAATGAGCATAGTTAACATGATGAATTTCCTCTTCATGCACATGTTTGGAGGCAGATTATAGGTGGCCAACATGACTGGCCAGCAGCTGTACCGACTACTAAGGTTGCTATGAGGATTAATGCCATCAGCTGCAAGTGCTAAGCGAAGATTTCTTGGCTCACTTTCAAAGTCGGGCCACATATGATCAACCAACCTCCAAGATGGTGAATCAGATGGATGACGTAACTGACCAGCAACTCTTGTGGTTTCTTTATGCCAAGTTAAATTTTTTGAGGTCTCTAAAGATTTATAAATACGTTTGAATCTTGGTATGGGGGGAAAATACCACATCACCTTGGCAGGAACACCTTTCTTCTCAATGTTCTTCTTGGTTAGCTTCCAACACGACAAGCCACATTTAGGGCAGCTTACACAGTCTTTATATTGTTTTCTATAAAGGATGCAATCATTGGAACAAGCATGGATCTTTTCATGACTCAACGACAAACAACTCAATGTCTTTTTTGCATCATACGTTGAGGATGGCAGATTGTGATTATCTGGTAGCATATCCCCAAAATCTGTTAATATATCTGAAAATAGAGCATCACTCATCCCATGCCTTGCTTTGGTATTGTACAGTTTCACTAGTGCACTCAACTTTGTGTAACGCTTACATCCATTGTACAATGGTTTCTCTGCGTCCTCCAAAAACTTCACAAATGCTTCTGGATTTTCTGTGTAGTTCTCGTATGCTGCCTCACACATATTAGGTGTTTCAAAGTCTTTGTGATAATCATAAGTTGGATCCTGGTTGGTACTCCAATTTACTCTATCATTTTCGGCAGACTCGCCATGCCAAATCCAATTGGCATAATTTTGACTAAAACCATGAAAAAAAAAGATGCTCTCGATGAAAGAGTGGGTACCCGGTGAGCCAACTTGTGGCTAAGGGCTTTGATGACTCTTTGTATAAACAATCTTTTGTTTAATATAATTTACACTTTTATTAATGGCAATGACTTTATCTTTCTTCATATTGTTATATTGTGATATACTATTGTTGTTTTGATAAAGACCTTGAATATACTATAGTGTATGTAAGATGTGGTAGAACATGGAGATGTCTATCATGAAACACATCTTATAGTCACTGTATATTCTAAACTGTTCCTAGTCGATTGAGCCGTCCGATAATAAGGATAAGGATCGCTCGAGTTTGAGACTAGCATTTGCGATGCGGAGTACCACGTTTCATTGGTAAGGAACATAGAGATGTTCAAAGCATGCAAATGGATATTCATACGATGAATGATCTAACTACCCTATCCGGACTTTCCAAGTGGTTATCACTTATCGAGTGGATATAGTCCGCGGTTTTGGTTGTACACCATTAGTCCTTACTACTTGAGACATCATTGAGACTCTATATGCTAGTACTGTGCTTTGACTCGTTTACCGACTCTATTGGGGTCATCAGGTGTCAGGATTGGGTACAGTTACAACACATGTAGGAGTCGATGCTTTGTTGTCAAGGATTCACCACATACTTGCGAGTGTGGATATCCTATGCGATCTGAGGAGATATTAGTGTGACGAATCTCTGGCCAGAGTACATGATGTGATTTAAGAAATGGTTTCTTAGTAGCACATGCGATGTCACTATTTGATCTTCAAGATGCATTGCATAGTTATCGAATCTCGAGCGACTCTCGATATACCAATGGTTGTTGATTCGATCGGGATATATGGATGAAGGAACCGTACTGTACGCTAACCAAAATCTACTGGTTCTTGTAGGCACTATCAGTGATACCTAGGGAATCATGGGGCGATGTTGCTAGGCGCTCATACCATGATTCGATGGGCAAGTCGGAAATTGTTGTTCCGAGTCACAAGGAGTTGTGAGCCCACGGCTAGCTGTATCCCTGAACCATTGAGGGTCACACAGTGTAATGGTTTTTTAATCTCCGTTGAGATAGTTAAATTTAAAGAGTTAAATTTAATGAACGAAGAAGTTGGACTTCTTATTTAAGAGTAGAGGAGTAAGATTTCCTAAAATGACATAGGGATGACCATTTTTGGAAATCACTGAATTCGGATTCAGAAAAATTTATCTTGACTTTAAAAGGTGCAGAAATGGTTTCTGTGCACATTGGTAAAATCGGTTTATCAATCGGAGTCACGATGAATTTTATATTAATTTCTGAACATGCGGGCTTTGCTTGTCGGGCCTGAACTTATGACTAATGGGCCCTAAGATGTTAGTGGCCTACATTATAAATAAGTTATTGCAGTACAGAAATTACACACAATAGGTCACAATTTTCGAAAACCTAAGTAATTTTCTAACGTGTGTGGCCGCCCCCCCTTACCCTCTCTCGGTCAGAAAAATCCAGCCTGTGATTTTGAATTACAGTCTGGTTTAACGAATCAAATTCGTTAATCTCTTCGTAGAAAACTTCTGATAGATTTTCTAGTGCAATCTATCAGAGGGATTAAATCTCTATTCGTGGACCTGATTGAAGAACAGTTCATCCATCGGTTCCAGGGAGATACAACAAGAGCAGAGAAATCTGTTGGTGTCCAAAATCTCGATTCGAGATTAAAGGTAAAAATTTTATAATTGTTATTTAATTTTTACACACACGTAATTTAATCGTAAAGATTTGATACCCAATATGGAATTGTTCCATATAATAAATATTTTTAAACTTCCGCTGCACCGAGTATCAATCTTGTTTGATCTGAAAGCCCTGTTTTCTATCAGTGGTATCAGAGCCAGGTTGCTCAGATCAAGCGATTAAATAAATCGATTGTACAAAATTTTTAGGCCTCGGTTTTGAAACAAAATAAATATTTTAAAAAATAAAAATATTTTTCGGGCAAAAACCCGGGCAGCGATTGGATCGCTGCCCGGGAGGGGCAGCGATGGTCGCTGCCCCAGGCAGCGCACGGCGCTGCCCTGCACAGCGCTGGGCGCTGCACAGGGCGGCGCACGGCGCTGCGCAGGGCAGCGCTCGGCGCTGCCCAGGGCAGCGATCGTCGCTGCCCTAGGGGCAGCCGGGCTGCCCGGCCCGGGAACGTCCCGGGTGGCCCGCGGGAAAAATTATTTTTTAATTTTTAAATTAAATTTTAATATGTTAAAATTCTATTTTTGGTCCGATCAAAAATTGTTTTGATTGGTCCACGAGGCGTCGGATCGAATTGTTCGAGTCCGAAAATTTTAAAATTGATTTTTGGATAAATTTGAATTTTTGGAAAATTTTAATATTTTATCCTTTAATTGAATTTTGAAATTAATTAGTTTTTGGTACAATTGATGGTAAGATATGATCTTATGGATATATTGAGTAAAATATGATTTTATGTATAAAATTGGATTTTATAGATAAAATATGATTTTATTTGATAAAAATATAAAATATGATTTTATATGTAAAATAAGATTTTATGTATGAGATATGATTTTATCTTTTTAAATTTAAATTTCCATTGCATGTTATCCAATAAATTAATTTTGAATTAAATGTTATTGGATAAGGATGATCGATTGCCATGACCAATTTTGTAGGTGTATGTTAGGAATTTACATTTGTTTTATTGTTGTTGGTTTTATTAATGGGCCTGGTTTATGGCCCAATATGAATGTCATATGTAATAAAAGTGGGCTTGGTTTATGGCCCGTTCCCACCCCTTAAAAATGTATCCCCTACTTGTCATTGTTATTTATTGTAAATACATTAGATTTAGTGGGAGATCAAGATTTGAAGATGGAGGTGGGCCCAGCAGACAATAAAGACAGAAGAAATGTAAATTGGAAGCAAATGTAATAGGATTGCATTTCATACTGCATATTACCTAGGATTGGACTAAGACTCGTGATTGGCAACCACGGGTCGATTAGAAATGGAATCGATCATCCTATATAATATGTGATATTATAGTTGTATGCATGTTTTAGACAAAATTGTGTGAATCCGACAAGCATACAAAATTTTAAAAATGATGAGACAAATTTTTATAATTAAAAATCCCTCATTTTAAATATGATTTAAAATTGATATCAAGATAAATAAAGGAAATTTAAATTTGTTTAAATGTTCCTACCTTCCATCAACGATCAATGTATGAGATGCTACCCGCGGATACGGTCCGGCTCATATTATTGGGGGGGCCCGTTCGTCGGAAAGCTGTACATTGGATCGACACATGTTGTAAGTTGGGTGGAACTCCCATGGGATCGGCTCATATTATTGGGGGATCCACATGGCGACCGTCCATCACAACTTAATATTGATGGGTCATCTTGACATGTCACAATAATCGGCGTCATATTATTGGGCCCTTATTGGACATGAGGTAAAAACGTGGAGGTTGCTTTGGAAGCAATTGGGCTCTACCTTTTGAAAATTATGGTTGGCTGATATTATTCGGGACTATAAGTTTGTCAATTGGATTCCATGTTCTCACTAAGGAAAACAGTTTCCGTTTTCACTAGAGGGTAGTGAAATCGTTAAAATAGTGGGAGTGAGATTCATAAAATAATTTCGCCTATTTTATGTCTTAGTAAATTGCTTAAACAATCACTGATATTTGTCTGTTTCTTTTCAGTATTTCATACAATGAATTCGCGTAATCCACTTTTCTCGATCCTCGAACAAAATAAGTTGACTGGCGCAAACTATACGGAATGGTTCCGTAAGTTGAAGATTGTCTTGACTTCGGAGAAGATGCTCTACGTGTTAGAGAAATCTCCTCCGAAGGAAGCACCAGCTGACGTAAGTCCGGAGGAGTTAGCCAAACTTGATACATGGTGGGACCATGATATCAAGACCAAATGCTATATGCAAGCCTCGATGTCTGATGAACTCCAGAGGCGATTTGAGGACACCGTGAATGCTGCTGACATTCACGTTCAACTCAAGGAACTTTTTGGGGCTCAATCGAGGGCTGAAAGGTTCGCTACTGTAAAGGAGCTAATGATGTGTCACATGCGTGAAGGGACTTCGGTCCGTGATCATGGGGTACGAGTGATTTGGCTCATACAGAAGTTGGTAACCCTTGATTTGGTGTTGGAGCATGAACTCAACGTGGACTTACTACTTCTGTCTCTTCCTTCTTCGTTTGACGGATTTGTGGTAAATTTCAATATGAACAAGATAGAGGCCTCCCTTGAAGAGATGGTCAATATGCTTGTGACATATGAATCCACATTAAAGAAGGATAAACCGGCTTTCTTGGTGGGCTCCTCTTCTTCTGCTAAGAAGGGGCCAAGTACGAAGGGTAAGAAACGTTCTGCCCCACCCAAGAAAGTCGAACTCGAGAAGAAGTACAAGACAAAGGCTTCAAACATGGAAAAATCCAAGGATGTTTGCCATTACTGCAAGAAGCCCGGTCATTGGAAGCGTAACTGCAAGGAATATCTAGAGCAGTTGCGAACTGCAAAGGGTATGTTCTATATTGAAATAAATGTTTCACTTAATACTACTTCTTGGGTATTGGATACCGGATGTGGATCTCACATTTGCAATGATTTGCAGGTGATGACAAGAAGTCGCAGGCTTAGGATGGGTGAGACCCAGCTGAGGCTCGGAAATGGTTCCAGAGTTGAAGCAAAAGCCGTGGGAGATGTTTATTTAATTTTGCAGAACGGTTTTAAGTTACTTTTAAGAGATGTTTTATTTGTTCCGGATTTAATTAAAAACATTATTTCTGTTTCTATGCTTGATAGAGATGGTTATTCTTGCAATTTTGTGAATGGGATTTGCAATATTTACAAGAGTGAATGTTTAATTGGAAATGGACAACTTGAAAACGATCTATACAACTTAAAACTAAAAGACGTTCCAATAAATTATGTTGATAAACCGGCAACAACAAACAAAAGGAAAATCGATAGCCAAAACCCGGCAAACCTTTGGCACGCTAGGCTAGGTCATATTTCCTCAAGGAGGATGAACAAGCTAGTGGGAGAGGGCATGTTTGATATGTCTGATATTAACTCTCTACCTACTTGTGAATCCTGCCTAAAAGGAAAAATGACTAAATCTCCTTTTAAGGGGAAACCTGAGCGTAGTCAAAATCTGTTGGATTTGATCCATACAGATGTTTGTGGTCCATTTAGAGTTGGGACTCAATATGGCCACACCTACTTCATTACCTTTACTGATGATTATTCAAGGTATGGGTATTTATATTTAATGAAATATAAGTCTGAAGCATTTGAAAAGTTCAAAGAATTCAATGCTGAAGTAGAAAACAAGCTAGGTAAAAGTATTAAAGCACTTCGATCGGATCGAGGTGGAGAATACTTGAGTACCGAGTTTTTGGACTATCTGAAAGAGAATGGGATTCTCTCTCAGTGGACTCCTCCTATGACACCACAGCTGAATGGTGTATCGGAGCGTCGTAATCGAACTTTGTTGGACATGGTTCGATCCATGATGAGCTTCACTGAGCTTCCACCTTCGTTTTGGGGCTATGCGCTTGAAACGGCGGTATTGTTGTTGAACAACGTCCACACTAAAGCAGTGGACAAAACACCATACGAGTTATGGAATGACAAAGCTCCTAAGTATTCGTACTTGAGGATTTGGGGATGTCCTGCTTACGTGAAGCGGACAGTGGGAGATAAGTTGGATAGTCGATCCAGCTTATGTTATTTTGTAGGGTATCCGAAGAATTCAATCGGATATTATTTCTATTATCCTGCTGAAACAAAGGTGTTTGTTTCAAGGAATGCCACCTTCTTGGAGAAGGAGTTCTTATTGGATAAGAAAGGCGAGATGATGGAACTCGAAGAAATTCGAGAAGAACCCGAAATACAAAATAACGATCCTACACCTCAGGAACCATTGCTGGACACGCCTATACCTAGAAGATCCGAAAGGACTTCTAGACCTCCTATTCGATATGGTCTTCTTCTTGAAGGGGATCAAGGTGAACCCGATGTTGGATGTGATCCAAGAAACTTCAAGGAAGCAATTTCGGATGCGGATTCAAATTTATGGCTTGAAGCTATGCAGTCGGAAATAGATTCGATGCATACAAACCAAGTTTGGTCTTTAGTAGATCCTCCCGATGGAATTGTTTCAATAGGGTGTAAATGGATCTACAAGAGAAAGCTTGGGCCTGATGGTAAGGTATTGACCTACAAGGCGCGATTGGTGGCGAAAGGTTATACTCAAAGACAAGGAGTTGACTATGATGAAACCTTTTCACCAGTTGCAATGTTCAAGTCCATAAGAATCCTTATTGCCATAGCTGCATGGTATGACTATGAGATATGGCAAATGGATGTGAAGACTGCTTTTCTTAATGGAGACATTAAGGAAGAAATCTATATGAAGCAGCCTGAGGGGTTCACATCCATGGGAAGCGAGCATAAGGTATGCAAGCTTCAGAGATCAATTTATGGTCTAAAACAAGCATCAAGAAGTTGGAACCAAAAATTTGATGAAACAATAAAAGATTTTGGTTTCATCAAGAATCCGGAGGAACCATGCGTGTACAAGAAAGTAGTTAAGGATGCTGTGACATTCTTAGTACTTTATGTTGATGACATCCTACTCATTGGGAATGATGTAGGGATGTTGCAGTCAACAAAGATATGGTTATCAGGTAGATTCTCGATGAAGGATTTGGGTGAGGCATCCTATATTCTTGGGATACAGATCTATAGAGATAGATCTAAGAGAATGATAGGACTCACTCAATCAACCTACATCGACACCATATTGAAACGGTTTTCAATGGATGGGTCCAAGAGAGGACATCTACCCATGTGTCATGGAGTTTCTCTATCCAAGTCTATGTGTCCCAAGACGGATGAAGAGATAGAGAAAATGACACATGTACCATATGCGTCAGCAATAGGTAGTATCATGTATGGGATGATATCTACCAGACCGGATGTAGCATTTGCTCTGAGTGTCACGAGCAGATATCAAGCTAATCCCGGTCAAATGCATTGGAAAGCGTGAAGGATATTCTTAAGTACTTACGAAGGACTAAGAATATGTTCATGGTATATGGAGGAAGAGAACTAAAATTGGAAGGCTATACCGACTCTAGCTTCCAAAGTGACGTGGATGACTCGAAGTCAACCTCTGGATTTGTGTTCATGCTCAATGGCGGTGCTGTCTCTTGGAAGAGTTCCAAGCAGGACACCACAGCGGATTCCACCACTGAAGCTGAATACATTGCAGCATCAGCTGCTGCTAAAGAGGCCGTTTGGATGAGGAATTTCGTCCAAGAGTTGGGCGTCATTCCTGAAGTTGTTGGTCCAGTCCCGGTGTACTGTGACAACACGGGTGCCGTTGCTCAGGCAAAGGAACCAAGGTCTCATCAAAGATCCAAACACGTACTGAGGAAATACCACATCATCCGGGAGATTGTGGAAAGAGGAGACATTACTGTCGAAAGAGTGGCCTCTGCAGACAATATCGCTGATCCACTTACTAAGCCCTTGCCAGGACCATTATTTGACAAACATCGCGAAGCAATGGGTCTACGTAGTATGACTAGTTGGCTATAGGGCAAGTGGGAGATTGAAAGAGTGGGTGCCCGGTGAGCCAACTTGTGGCTAAGGGCTTTGATGACTCTTTGTATAAACAATCTTTTGTTTAATATAATTTACACTTTTATTAATGGCAATGACTTTATCTTTCTTCATATTGTTATATTGTGATATACTATTGTTGTTTTGATAAAGACCTTGAATATACTATAGTGTATGTAAGATGTGGTAGAACATGGAGATGTCTATCATGAAACACATCTTATAGTCAGTGTATATTCTAAACTGTTCCTAGTCGATTGAGCCGTCCGATAATAAGGATAAGGATCGCTCGAGTTTGAGACTAGCATTTGCGATGCGGAGTACCACGTTTCATTGGTAAGGAACATAGAGATGTTCAAAGCATGCAAATGGATATTCATACGATGAATGATCGAACTACCCTATCCGGACTTTCCAAGTGGTTATCACTTATCGAGTGGATATAGTCCGCGGTTTTGGTTGTACACCATTAGTCCTTACTACTTGAGACATCATTGAGACTCTATATGCTAGTACTGTGCTTTTACTCGTTTACCGACTCTATTGGGGTCATCAGGTGTCGGGATTGGGTACAGTTACAACACATGTAGGAGTCGATGCTTTGTTGTCAAGGATTCACCACATACTTGCGAGTGTGGATATCCTATGCGATCTGAGGAGATATTAGTGTGACAAATCTCTGGCCAGAGTACATGATGTGATTTAAGAAATGGTTTCTTAGTAGCACATGCGATGTCACTATTTGATCTTCAAGATGCATTGCATAGTTATCGAATCTCGAGCGACTCTCGATATACCAATGGTTGTTGATTCGATCGGGATATATGGATGAAGGGACCGTACTGTACGCTAACCAAAATCTACTGGTTCTTGTAGGCACTATCAGTGATACCTAGGGAATCATGGGGCGATGTTGCTAGGCGCTCATACCATGATTCGATGGGCAAGTCGGAAATTGTTGTTCCGAGTCACAAGGAGTTGTGAGCCCACGGCTAGCTGTATCCCTGAACCATTGAGGGTCACACAGTGTAATGGTTTTTTAATCCCCGTTGAGATAGTTAAATTTAAAGAGTTAAATTTAATGAACGAAGAAGTTGGACTTCTTATTTAAGAGTAGAGGAGTAAGATTTCCTAAAATGACATAGGGATGGCCATTTTTGGAAATCACTGAATTCGGATTCAGAAAAATTTATCTTGACTTTAAAAGGTGCAGAAATGGTTTCTGTGCACATTGGTAAAATCGGTTTATCAATCGGAGTCACGATGAATTTTATATTAATTTCTGAACATGCGGGCTTTGCTTGTCGGGCCTGAACTTATGACTAATGGGCCCTAAGCTGTTAGTGGCCTACATTATAAATAAGTTATTGCAGTACAGAAATTACACACAATAGGTCACAATTTTCGAAAACCTAAGTAATTTTCTAACGTGTGTGGCCGCCCCCCCTTACCCTCTCTCGGTCAGAAAAATCCAGCCTGTGATTTTGAATTACAGTCTGGTTTAACGAATCAAATTCGTTAATCTCTTCGTAGAAAACTTCTGATAGATTTTCTAGTGCAATCTATCAGAGGGATTAAATCTCTATTCGTGGACCTGATTGAAGAACAGTTCATCCATCGGTTCCAGGGAGATACAACAAGAGCAGAAAAATCTGTTGGTGTCCAAAATCTCGATTCGAGATTAAAGGTAAAAATTTTATAATTGTTATTTAATTTTTACACACACGTAATTTAATCGTAAAGATTTGATACCCAATATGGAATTGTTCCATATAATAAATATTTTTAAACTTCCGCTGCACCGGGTATCAATCTTGTTTGATCTGAAAGCCCTGTTTTCCATCACTCGAATGGACGTAACCGGTCCTTTTTTCAGATTTATACATTTGCAACAAGGACAATGAATTAAATTGGGGTCAACATGGATATTTTGCAAACAACTGCTGATGAACTGTTCATTACCCTCCTCATACTGTTTAGATCTTCTATCCGAGCGAATCCAAGATTTATCCATAATTCACAACTTATCTTCAACAAACAATTAAATTTATGAAATTTATATATAATAACATATACTAAAATATTAATATACAAGAATCATGAATGATTTCCACTTCAAGCACTAGTTACTTGGTTTTTAAAACCAAAGGGATTTTTTTAAAAATGGATGGCTTACAACCACCTCTATAGCGCAAAACATCAATGTGACTCCAAAAATCAATGCTAATTTTAGGAATATTTCCAGAAAAAAATTTTAAATTCAAATATGACTGAGCCAAGCTCAAATACAGGAAACTGTTTTCAAAATCAAGAATGAATACTTTTGGTTGCAAAGTAGAAACTAAAAATTAATTTTACTAGTGAACATAAATAAAAAATATAATATGCGAAATATTAATTTGTCAAAGGAATAACATGTCATATTGAGTAAACCTACGTTTTACAAGGGAAAGTTGCATCTTTTTTAAATCAAGTAAGTTAATAGGAGGAAATTAAATACTGTATGACACAAGTTGAATCAGCAAAACAGAATAAGTACTGTTTGTATGTGTAAGGAGATGGGAAATAATAAATACTTGTCAAATTGTTGTTGAAGCAACAAAAGCTATAGTGCTGGAAAACCAAAAAAAAAAAAAACAGATGGAGTGGTAACTATAAGAACAGTAGATTGTTTAGCAAAGAAAGCAACATAAAATAATTTACTAGCATTATATTGTGGAATGATTCAGGCATGTCCCAGTGCTGGGATCCAACACTCCAAAGACCAAACGAATTGATAGGTAACTTTTTTTCAGTGTTTCCTAGATTCAGACTGTCATCTACTCAGTATCACTTTCCCATTCTATTTTGCATCAAACCCTTACACGTTACTTAACTTGTCCCCAAGCCCCTATATGAAAAACTCTCTAACCAAAGACCAAAGCTGCTTCTAACCACAATGGCATAAAATAGAATAGAATAGAATAGAAAAGAATAGAATAGGTGGCTTTACTTTACTTCCTATCATGACAAGATGTTATAACCATACAAACAAGTATGGATAATTAGCACTTCAATTTTATCTAATCAGACCCACAATCATATGTCAACATCAATGTATGGAAATCATTAGAAAGAAAGAAACATGGTAATCAAGCAATACATCCTTCCCACTCATATCACGAAAATAACACATTTGCTCGCGGACCTAAACACAGAGATATACAGGGTTCGTCCTTTGACTAGAAAAACTAAATAGGATAATGTATGTTGATTAACCTTGCACTTCAAAGATTTAACTAAATGGCCGTTTCTCATATGGTGCAAAAGCAGTTGGGCCGTGAGAATTATTTTCATTCATCATAATCTTCCAGGTGAGGCACCTATCACCCGTCACAATCAAGGTAATACTTACAGCAGATTTTACGAATCCATGAACACAAATGCGCACGAATATGAGAGCAACGTGAATTATGCCCCCTGGAGACACACACGACTCACCCGATCGTCAAGCATTTATACTAATTAGGCACAAATTTATAATGCATGCCGTTCAATCTCTAAAATATTTTAATCAAGACGAAATTAATGATGGCTAATATTTGAGTTGAATGAATCAATAGAGAAGTATTTTGTTACATTTGGAAAATGTGTTATCCATTCAGGGATTTCAGACAAGTTAACCAAATGCGGCTACTATCATACATACACAGCACATTCAACTATGAAACCAAGGCCAAGACCTAAGAGTATGAGATGAGCCAAAAGAAGGGAGACAGGAAGAGGGAAGTGGCAAGAATAATTGAATGAAAGAAAAACAAGAAAACATTGAAAACCAACTAGTAACGCAAGTTCAGATAAAACAAGACACACAAGAAAGTTGAAGATACAAAGGGAAAGAGGAGAAAAAGGGGACATCTTTAAATGAAAAGGGATCGATCATCAACCTTTTCTGATATTCTAAATTTGATTTTGACTAACAAAGCCTGTAAAGATGCATAATGCATTTCCGAAGCTATCGAACTATATAGTAGACCCAACAGTAACGCTGAAAAAGCGGGAAAAAGAAAAGCAAGAGAAACCACACTACACACCAAAAAGAGGTTCAAAAGGAGGCCATCATCACATTCTACGCACAACACTGCCACTCTATAACCCAACCAAAAAGGAGGAAACATCAAGAAAAAAACTTGCTCAATTTAAATTTTCATTTTTTTTAAAGGTTAAGAAAAAATAAAACAAGGAATAAAAGGCAAAGATTGACACTTGAAGACCAGAAAACGGAACTCAAAATGCAGCAGCATATGCATTCCACTTTACCTAAATTGAAACAAAAATAGAGAGATTCAGACCTTTTGCTTTCGAAATAGGGCGTTGGCGTCGGTGATAAGTGCATTTTGTATGCATTATTTCATGTTATTTTTATGTTTATTTTGAGTGCATTCATATTATTTTTATGTGTTTTTATGTGTTTTAGTGCATGTGTGTGTATTTCACTCCTTGGGTTAATTTTGTAGGAAAATATATTGTTGAAGAGTGAATTGCGGACCAGCTTTGTTTAAAAAATCAAATTTAATTTTAGAGAGCTCCAAATCCAATCTTCACCAGTCAGATTAAAGTTCACGATGTTTTGAAGCTGCTGTCCAAATTTCAGCTCAATCCGACGGCTAGATCTTGAGATATGAATTTTTGCAAATCGTCGCTCGGTGCAGAAAACTTGTACTGCGCGCGCGCGAGAATCAAGCTCGCGCGCGCGCGAGTTTCGTGATCAGATCTCTGTTTTTAACTTCTGCGTGCGTGCGAGGCCTATGCCGCGCACGCGCGCATGTTCGGGGGTCATATGTGTTCCGAAAAATCCTTATTTTGAGAGGAAATTAACTGGTAGGCGTTCCGGACCATATATATAGAAGATATAACATATTTTTGAGGGTTTCGAAAGCCCCAGAGCGCAGACAACGCAAGAGGAGGCGGCTACAAGGCTTGGGAGAGAAGATTTCTTCTTTCTTTTCTTCTTTTTATTTTTATTTTTGAATTATTGTTTTTAATTATTGAGTAGTTTATTTTCAACCAAGACGGCGTGATTGGGCCGAACAAATTCATGTAGAAAACTTGAATGTTTGTTTGGGATTTTTTAGAGTTGATTTTATTTTATTGATTGTCAGATTTATATTTATCTTGTGAATAGTCTGATCAACTATTTGCTTGCATGTTAATCAATTCCAAATCGACAGAGGAGGTTTTGATTTTGATCACTCTGATAATTAACAATATTGTAAAACCGACTAGAAATAGAATTCGGTTTCAGTGTGCGGTTTAGGTGTAAACTGAATTTTCACAAATATTTAATGCATTCAAATTTGATTAGAATTATGAAAGATTAGTTCATCAATATTTGAATAGGTTTGATTGTTCTAGAAATAGTCCTTTGAACAAATTAGGAGAATTCCCGTGAATTAAGATTAAATCTGAGTCCTGAATCGACTACATGTTACAAAATTTGTTCCGTACCTACGTGTGTCTTGGTTGTCTTTGTCTTGATTATTTTTATCTTCAGTTATTTTTATTCTTATTTCTTAATCAGTTTTTATTTTATATTCTTATTTTATTTAATTCAAAATCCTTCTATTATTTTGTCTAGATTAAGTAAAATAATTAATTCTTGAGAATTGACTGCAGTCCCTGTGGGATCGATACTTGGACTCTCTGTCCACTTTACTATTACTTGACCTGGTACGCTTGCCAGTAGATTTATATCACACCGATTTAGCTGGTCAAGTTTTTGGCGCCGTTGCCGGGGACTGTTTAGTTGATATTAGGATAGATTATTTGCTTGAGGCTAGACATTTTTTTTATTTCTATCTTTTCGTTTTTATTTTATTTTATTTTAATTTTGATTTTTTTTCTTTTCTTTTGCTTGTGAGGTACTTGGAGATGGATCATCATCAGGTGTTCACAAGATTTGGCCAGCAGTACTTGGAGCCATTCTATGCTGTTTGGGGGAGATTCAATGATTTGGCGAACAGATTTCGATGCCATAAATTTTCGAGCTACACCCTCACTCAATTTTTTTTATGGTGGTTTGGATTAGATTACAAGAAGTTGGGTGGATTATGGAGCGTTGGCCACTGGCAGTCAATTGTTTAGAAGAGATGAAGACAGTGCGATGCACTTGTTAAATGATATGGCAGATTTTGACTACCATTGGCATTGTGATCCTTCACTGCAGGGTTGGAGTCACCAATATCCTCCAGATATCAACTCTAAAAATTTTGCGAACCAGCCACCAGAGCATCAAGAAGAGTGCATAGGGCGTTCCGAAGATTATGTGGCTCAGTTGGAAAATCTTGTGCGACAGCAGACAGAGTCAAATAAATTCTTAGAAAGCCGCATGAGTCTTTTGGATGAACAGATTGCGCTTCTTAGAGAACCAATTTTTGAGATCTGTCAAGAGAGTGAAGTAACTGAGCCAGAGCATGAAGAAATCATTTTTGAGGAATCTTCTTGTGAGGATGAGCCAAACATGATAGTGGAGGAGGAAGAACCATACAAGGAGAGAGATTTTACCTCGTCAGTGGTCGTTTTATGTACACCGTTAGAAGATACTTTTTTGCCATTGACGCCACCTCCATAGTATTACATCCTCTTTGAGCTTCAGCCTAGAATCAGAGTCTCTTTCCAAAGGAAAAATTTCATGCCGAGTACTGTTGGACCGACAAGCTTAAACTGCAAATATCACGCCAAGCTTGAGGGCGAAGAAATTCAAAACCCATACGTAGAATCGTATGATTCTTACTATGGGCGGCAGCCGCTCTTTGATGGTGGCTTCTGCATAGTCGGGCTATAGACTATAATTTTAGCGCTGACTGGGAGGCAACCTAGTGTTTTTGCTTTTGTTTTTATTTTGTTTTTTTTTTATATATTTTGTTTTATTTGATTTTGTTTTCTTTCCCATGCCAGTTGGTCATGCCTGCCGATATATCTAGACTGATGCTACTGTCCCAGCTGATGCCGTCAAGAAGGAAGAGAATGAAATAAAAACCAGGGGAGTGTTATTTCTATTTTCATTGTGTTTTTGTTCATTTTGAATTCTGTTCATTGTCTGAAGCATTGAGGGCAATGCTTTGGATAAGTATGGGGGGGTAGACTAGTTTATTTCATTATGTTTTGTGTTTGTGTTGCATAAAGTTCGTTTCATGTCTGTTTGCATATAATGTGTTTTTTTTGTTGTTTGTGTTGTCCTGCATGGGTAGGATAAGTCATGGTAGCCTATGATGATAAAGTTTGAAAAAAATGGATTTTTGAAAATTTTTTGCTCTTGACTGGAAATGAGAAACTTTAGGTTGAACCGTGAATATTTTTAAGCACTAATGTTAGACCAGTGAATTGTAGCGAAAGATTTGATGAAGTTTCTGTCTGTTTGACCATTGCACGGCAATAGGTGGTTTGTGGATCTTGATTGTGTTCTATGAATTTTGACGAGGCTCTAGTTTACACTTATGATCTTGGGCGCACCTAGAAAAAATTTATATACAATTCCATCCGGGCCTTGAAAGGATTAAAATCCTAAAAAAAAAAAAAAAAATTAAATTTAAGGCTAAGTATGCGGATTCAATGGGATTGATGCTCCATCCGGGCTATAGACGAGGGGATTAGAAAAAAAAATAGAATGATTTTTCGTATCCTAGCCAGTTATAGCTAAGTCAGCGGGTAATTATTGGGGCTAATGCAATACCGGGTGCAAAATCCGGAGGTGTGTAATTCATTATCTCAAGGGAGGTGGGTTTGTCTAGAGGTCGTTGGAAGGAATGAGCACTTGAAGAGTTAAACTTGCACTGATTTGTCATAGGTCGCTAAGCAGATTTGAGATGAATTCGGTCTAAGTTGTATGAAACTGGAATGACATTTCACACACACACGTTCACGTTAAACCGAAAGTGTATTATGAAAAGTTGAGAGCATGTTTGTGTTTTTGGTTTTGTGATTGAACTTCTCGGAGGCTTTGCACATTTATGAATCGTCCTCACTTATGTTTTTGTTTGCATGTTGTTTATGCATGTCTTGCTCGAGGGCAAGCAAGAGTTAAGTATGGGGGGTTGATAAGTGCATTTTGTATGCATTATTTCATGTTATTTTTATGTCTATTTTGTGTGCATTCATATTATTTTTATGTGTTTTTATGTGTTTTAGTGCATGTGTGTGTATTTCACTCCTTGGGTTAATTTTGTAGGAAAATATATTGTTAAAGAGTGAATTACGGACCAGCTTTGTTCAAAAAATCAAATTTAATTTTAGAAAGCTCCAAATCCGATCTCCACCCGTCAGATTAAAGTTCACGATGTTTTGAAGCTGCTGTCCAAATTTCAGCTCAATCCGACGGCTAGATCTTGAGATATGAATTTTTGAAAATCGTCGCTCGGTGCAGAAAACTTGTACTGCGCGCGCGCGAGAATCAAGCTCGCGCGCGCGCGAGTTTCGTGATCAGATCTCTGTTTTTAACTTCTGCGCGCGTGCGAGGCCTATGCTGCGCGCGCGCGTGTTCGGGGGTCATATGTGTTCCGAAAAATCCTTATTTTGAGAGGAAATTAACTGGTAGGCGTTTCGAACCATATATATAGAAGATATAACATAGTTTTGAGGGTTTCGGAAGCTCCAGAGCGCAGACAACGCAAGAGGAGGCGGCTACAAGGCTTGGGAGAGAAGATTTCTTCTTTCTTTTCTTCTTTTTATTTTTATTTTTGAATTATTGTTTTTAATTATTGAGTAGTTTATTTTCAACCAAGACGGCGTGATTGGGCCGAACAAATTCATGTAGAAAACTTGGATGTTTGTTTGGGATTTTTTAGAGTTGATTTTATTTTATTGATTGTCAGATTTATATTTATCTTGTGAATAGTCTGATCAACTGTTTGCTTGCATGTTAATCAATTCCAAATCGACAGAGGAGGTTTTGATTTTGATCACTCTGATAATTAACATATTGTAAAACCGACTAGAAATAGAATTCGGTTTCAGTGTGCGGTTTAGGTGTAAACTGAATTTTCACAAATATTTAATGCATTCAAATTTGATTAGAATTATGAAAGATTAGTTCATCAATATTTGAATAGGTTTGTTTGTTCTAGAAATAGTCCTTTGAACAAATTATGAGAATTCCCGTGAATTAAGATTAAATCTGAGTCCTGAATCGACTACATGTTACAAAATTTGTTCGGTACCTACGTGTGTCTTGGTTGTATTTGTCTTGATTATTTTTATCTTCAGTTATTTTTATTCTTATTTCTTAATCAGTTTTTATTTTATATTCTTATTTTATTTAATTCAAAATCCTTCTATTATTTTGTCTAGATAAAGTAAAATAATTAATTCTTGAGAATTGACTGCAGTTCCTGTGGGATCGATACTTGGACTCTCTGTCCACTTTACTATTACTTGACCTGGTACGCTTGCCAGTAGATTTATATCACACCGATTTAGCCGGTCAGTCGGTTCCCGGCGGTGGTTGATGGTGGGCGGCTGAAGAAGAAAGGGATCGAGCACCTAGGTTTTTTTCCCCACGACGAAGAAGAAAGGGGATCGGATCGAGTTTTGTTTTTTCACAAGTGTTGAAAAAGTTAGGAAGGTCAAAATATCCGGTTAATCCTTTTACTTCATCAATTATAATAAAAAATATTAATTTTTTTAGTTTTTACTTCATCAATAATAGTATGCCGAAGTAAAATACTGTCCAAATTAATTAGTGAAGCCCGCGTTTTTCAAGTACCGAAGTAAAATGTGCGTTTTTACTTCATTCGTGTTATTACCGAAGTTGATTCTAACCTTTTACTTCGTAATTACTAATTGGCAAAGTAAAAACTGACGAAGTAAAAGGCACAATTTCTACTAGTGGACGTAACAAAACTAACCTTGTCCTTGTCCTCCTTCGCTAAAGGGATCTGATGATAACCTTGGTAAGCATCCAAGAAACTGTGTAGTCCATGTCCTGCTGTTGAATCAACATGTTGATCTATTCTGGGTAAAGGTTAGAAATCCTTAAGGCATGCTTTATTTAAATCCCGGAAGTCCACGCACATGCGCCACTTTCCTGTAGACTTTGGAACCAAAACTATATTGGATAGACAGGTCGGGAAATGGATTTTCTCTATGTGTCCGGCCCTTAATAACTCCTATACTTGTTCTTGGATCACTACGTCCTTTTCAGGGCCGAAGTGACGTTTCTTTTGAATAATAGGGCGACAGCCCTTCATTACATTTACCTTATGTTCCACTACTTCTCTCCATACTCCTACCAGGTCTGACATTGACAATGCAAAAACATCTTTGTTTTTATCCAAACATTCCAATAGTTGCTCCCTCTGCTGTACTTCAAGGGTGTGAGCAATCTCTACTGACCCAGATGGAGGGGAGATCATGATTTTCTCCATTTCCTCTTCAATGGTGACATAGGTGTCTTCTTCTATTAAATTGACTTGTTCCCTACTAGAAAATCCAGGTCGGTCAACACTCTCAGTCCTGGCCACCTTTTGTTCTATTCGGACCTCTTCCACATAACATTTGCGAGTAATAAGTTGATCCCCTTGCACTTCCCCGACCTCATCGCCCACTGGGAACTTTATTTTCTGATGCAGAGCTGATGCTACAGCCATGAAAGTGGTCATGGAAGGTCTTCCCAATATAGCTTGTAGTCCGATGGAGCATCTACTATAATGAAACTCACAATCCGGTTCCTACCGGTGGTGAGGACGTATGAGCGGACATGCAGTGATCCCCCGTGACCGTCGGCTGAGTCTTTATGAACATTTTAAGAATTTTTAAACTCTGTTTCCTATTTATTTCTTTTATGTCTTTCCAGTGGTGAATTTTAGTACTATTTTTATTAATTAATTTTTATTGCATGCAAACTTTTAAAGGGATTGTTTGACAGTATTTTATTTAAGTTTGACTCGGTTATTTAAGTAAAAATGTTGCATTTTATTTATGTTATTTTTAAATCTATTTATTTTGTGCATATATGCATGGGCATGTATGTACATCTACTTTTTTTAGTATTATTTTAAAAAAAAAAAAAAAATTTCCGCATATATTATTTTAGAATGTTTTGGTCGTTTCAATTGGTATCAAAGCCGCATTCTTGGAGAGGTCATCACTGCTATGCGAGCTCAAAAATCCACGCTACCGGTCTGTAAATTTTAATTGCTTTTAGTATGATTTAGTCGTATCATGTTTAAGACTTAAGCATTTATGTTAGCAGAAAATTTCTAGGTACTTAGTTATGCATTTCGATTTACGTAAAGAAATATGTGGTGGTGCAGAATGCCTCCGAGACCAGTGAACAGGCGTGGAGGATCCCCACCTCCGCAAAACCCTCTTTCAGCATTGGAGCATGCCAATGCAAACATGATGGCTGGGATTACTGCTCTGTTGGAGCAGCAGGAGACGCGTCCGAGACTTTCCCATGATGAGGACGTGGCTGAGAGGTTCCAGAAGAAGGGACCGAAGGAGTTCACAGGTGCCACAGATCCACTCGTTGCTGAGGGGTGGATCCGTTCTTTGGAGAGTATCTTTGCCTATATGGGGTTGACTGATGCGGACAAGGTGAGGTGCGCAGTGTACATGCTGAAGGGATGCAGACTTATGGTGGGAGAGTGCATTACGAGGAGTGAATCTGACTACTATGCTTTGGGCAGACTTCCGGAGGATGTTTTACTCCAAGTATTTCACTGAGGACGTGCGCAGCCGCATGATCCGAGAGTTCATGAGTCTCCGACAGGGGGACAAGACCGTTGTGGAGTACATCCGACAGTTCGAGAGGGGCTGTCACCTTGTGCCATTGATTGCTGACAGTGCACCTGAGAAGATGAGACAGTTTATTGAGGGGCTCAGGGCAGAAATCAAGCATTACGTTTGCATGGCGGACGTCCCCACTTATGAGGCTGCATTCAGTAGAGCCTTGCGTTCTGAGGAGGGTAGGAGAGAGATCCAGAGGGAGCAGCAGAGTAAGAGGCAGTTTCAGTCTGGGTATCAGCGACCATATTCGCAGCCTCCTGCGAAGAAGCAGTTTACTGGGCCGTCTAAGGGCCCGAATTAGCAGAAGCCACAGCAGCAGAGACAACAGCCTAGGGGCGGGGCCCCTAATGCTGGAGGATATCCTACTTGCCTGAAGTTTCAGAAGATGCATCCGGGACCATGTCTTCTAGGAGCAAGCGTCTGTTTTCATTGTAAAGAACCAGGGCACCAGATGGCTAATTTCCCGAGGAAGAAGAACACTACAGGGAGAGTGTTCGTGATGCAGGCTGAGGAGGCAGACCCAGATACCTCCTTGATCACCGGTATATCTTACCCCTAGCATTTTATGATTTCTTCTTTTGGGTAATATTTTTTCGATTTTTGTTGTGGAATAATTTGTTATTTGGGTTACCTATCTGCATGTTAGAATAAGAAGCATGTTTTACTTGTGATTAGAATTAAGGGTTATTAGTTTCTCATCTTTGGGGGAAAGTTTAGTGGTGGTATGAAATTGTTGGGATTCTTCTACGTGCAGGGAGAATTCTAGTTGAAGGCAACTCCACGTTTGCGTTGCTAGATTCAGGGGCTACGCATTCGTTTATCTCCCTGTAGTTTATCAGACGAATAGGCATTACCCTTGAGATTGCCGACAATGGTTATGATGTCACTATGCCGTCAGGACAGATTATTACTACTTCTAGTGTCTTCCGAGAGCTGGAGTTGGAGCTGCAGGGGCACTCCATTTGCCGTTGAGCGGATTTGATTTGATATTGGGTATGGACTGGTTGATAGTCAATGGAGCTTCGATTGATTTTCGTTGGAGGACAGTGTCAGTGAAACCGTCGGAAGGCGACCCGTTTACTTTCCATGCATCTCAGAGCAGTGATATTCCTCAGGTGATATCTTATATTCAGGCAAGGAAGCTGTTGAGACGGGGTCGCCAAGTTTTTCTAGCGAGTATTGTCACGGCCTCAGAACCATCTAGCAGATCATTATCAGAGATAGAAGTGGTTCGTGATTTTCCGGACGTCTTTCCGGAGGATGTTGCAGGAATTCCACCAGTGAGAGATGTGGAGTTCAGTATCGACTTAGTGCCAGACACCATGCCTATCTCAAAGGCACCGTACCGACTTGCTCCTACCGAGATGAAAGAGTTGAAGGAGCAGATTCAGGAGTTATTAGAGAAAGACTTTGTTTGTCCTATCTTTTCTCCATGGGGAGCTCCAGTGTTATTTTTGAAGAAGAAGGATGGAAGTATGAGACTGTGCATCAATTATCGAGAGCTCAACAGGGTCACAATGAAGAATAAGTACCCCACTGCCGAGGATAGAGGACTTATTTGATCAGTTGCAGGGAGCTTCGGTGTTCTCCAAGATCGACCTGCGATCTGGTTATCATCAGCTGCGAGTTAGGGATGCAGATGTGTCTAAGACTGCTTTCCGGACACGTTATGGGCATTACGAGTTCTTAGTAATGCCATTTGGGCTGACCAATGCTCCAGCGTGTTTTCATGGATTTCATGAACCGGGTATTTCAGCCGTATCTTGATCAGTTCATCATAGTCTTCATTGATGATATCTTGATCTACTCTAGGAGCATTGAGGAGCATAGGCAGCATCTACAGACAGCCTTGCAGACTTTGAGGGAGCAGCGTTTGTATGCCAAGTTCAGCAAGTGCGAGTTTTGGCTTGAGCAAGTGGCATTTCTTGGCCACATTATTTCGAGAGAAGGGATTGCAGTGGATCAGTTGAAGGTTGAGGCAGTGCAAAAATGGGGTATTCCGAGGAATGCTTCGGAGATTCGCAGTTTCTTGGGTTCGGCAGGATATTATAGGAAGTTCATCAAGGGTTTTTCCTCTATTGCAGTACCCTTGACTTCCTTAACCAAGAAGAATGCGAAGTTTATTTGGAGTTCAGACTATCAGAGGAGCTTCGATCAGCTGAAGGAAGCACTCACTACCGCACCGATTTTAGCGAGACAGTACCACACGAGGAGTTAGTGGTATACACCGACGCGTCTAAGCTAGGGTTAGGCGCAGTACTTATGCAGTGTGGTAAGGTTATTGCTTATGCGTCGAGGCAGTTGAAGATTCATGAGCAGAACTACCCGACACATGACTTGGAGTTAGCAGCAGTGGTCTTCGCTTTGAAAATCTGGAGACACTATCTATATGGCGAGAAGTGCAAGATTTTCACTGATCATAAGAGACTCAAGTACTTCTTCACTCAGAAGGAGTTGAACATGAGGCAACGGAGATGGTTGGAGTTGGTGAAGGATTACGACTGTGACATTAGCTACCATCCAGGTAAAGCTAATGTAGTGGCCGATGCTTTGAGTTGGAAGTCGTCAATAGCATCGTGTTTGACAGTGCAGTTACCACTGCAGAGCGAGATTCAGAGGTTTGATTTGGAGTTTTACTCGAGTGGTCATGCACCGAGCTTGTCAGTGTTGATGGTGCATCCGATTCTACGAGATCGGATCAGAGATGGACAGCCTATTGATGAGGAGTTACAGCGTTGGAGGCAGAGAGATGAGGCCAAGGGTGGTCTTCTTTATACAGTTGTGGATGACATTGTTCAGTACCGTGGTAGGATGTGGGTACCGAACGTCGATCAGTTGAGAGCTGAGATTTTAGAAGAGGCTCACACATCTCCGTAATCCATTCACCCCGGAAGTACGAAGATGTACCGAGATTTACAGCTATTGTATTGGTGGCCCGGGATGAAGAGAGACATCGGGAGAGTTGTGTCAGAGTGCTTGACTTGTCAGCAAGTCAAGGCAGAGCATCAGCGTCCAGCAGGACTTCTTAATCCTCTACCCATTCCGGTATGGAAATGGGAGAACATCACGATGGATTTCGTAGTTGGCCTTCCGAGGAGTAACAGAGGGTGCACAGCTATTTGGGTGATCGTGGATAGACTCACCAAGTCAGCACATTTCTTGCCAGTGAGGACTACTTACTCGTTGACACAATATGCAGAGCTTTACATCAAGGAGATTGTTAGACTGCATGGCATACCAATGTCGATAGTATCAGACAGAGATCCGAGATTTACGTCTGCGTTATGGAAGAGTTTGCACACAGCATTGGGGACTAAACTTTTGTTCAGTACAGCGTTCCATCCCCAGACAGATGGTCAGTCTGAGAGGGTGATACAGATTCTTGAGGACTTACTGAGAGCCTGTGTCATTTTCAGGGCTCATGGGAGACGAGATTGACACTAGTGGAGTTTACCTATAACAACAGCTTTCAGGCATCTATAGGTATGGCTCCTTATGCAGCTTTGTATGGGAGGAGATGCAGATCTCCTATTCATTGGGATGAGGTTGGAGAGAGGATTCTATTGGGTCCCAAGATTGTACAGCAGACTGCAGACATTGTGATTCAGATTCGGGATCGTATGAGGACTGCTCAGAGTCGTCAGAAGAGTTATGCAGATACTCGACGACGAGATTTGGATTTCGCAGTAGGTGATCACGTGTTTTTGAGAGTGTCACCTATGAAGGGAGTGGTACGATTTGGCCGGAGAGATAAGCTTAATCCGAGATATATTGGACCTTTTGAGATCTTGGAGAGAGTTGGCACATTGGCCTACCGTTTGACCTTACCACTAGGGCTTGCGGCAGTGCACAATGTCTTCCATGTATCCATGCTACGGAGATACGTCTCGAATCCGGCGCATGTACTAGATTTCGAACCTTTGCAATTAGCACCGGATCTAGTATTTGAGGAGATGCCTGTTCGGATCTTAGCCAGAGAGGAGCGGAGACTTAGGACGCGGGTCATACCGATGGTCAGAGTCCAGTGGCTGAATCACTCGGAGGAGGAAGCCACTTGGGAGACCGAGGCAGACATGAGGACTCGCTACCCGGAGTTGTTCGGGTATGTACTTTAATTTCGAGGACGAAATTCAAATTAAGGGGGGAAGAATTGTAACACCCAGTATTTTTAGTACGTAAATTCGCATGCATAATTAGGGATTTTATTTATTTAGAATTTTAGATTACGGGTTAAATAATTATGTGAAATTATTTGTGCATGTTTGAAGTTATTTTTAAGCATTTAACCCATAATTAGTGATTTTTATGATTTATGGGAATTTAATTATTTTATCGCGTAGACGGGATCGTGGACGGACGAGATGACAACTTTCTACCCAAATTATTTTATGAGTCTTTTAGGAGCCCAAAAATATTATTTTGAGTTTTATTTCCTCAAAATTATCAGTATTTAATTTTATATAATTTTAGGAGTCCATTTTTATCCAAATTTAGCCAAAATAATGACTTTTATTAATATTTAAAAATTCCCTAATATTGTATTTCGGGATTTTGGCTGTGTTATCAGACTTTTAAATATTTTAGGAGTTTAAAACTTTCTATTTAAGGTATAATATTTATATATTAAATTATTGAGATATTTTAAACCTATTATCTACTCAAATTTAAACCTAAACTAAATCCCTATGACCGATTAAAAAACCATCAGCCACCTCCAACCCCTTTCTTCAACCTTGTTCACGCTTTCTTCAGCAGAAAACACCAATAGCCGATCCAACCAAGCTCCATCTTTGAAGATTTTGGTCCGTTCGTCGTCCCGGAGCCCGTAAACGCATCTATCTTCGTCGATTTAATTATCAAGGCATGTCTATTCTTTCATTGGAACACCATATAAGCTACTATTCATGCAATATGGTTTTATTCCAGATTTTTTTTCATGAACTTTTCGATTTATGCATGTAGGTAAGGTTTTGATGCATGTTGATGATTCTTTCACTCATGTCTCACGTTTTGAATTGCATGGCTCGGTCCAGGGGCTAGGGCTCGGTCAAGAGGTGAGTTAGGGTCCTAGGAAGAGAACCATGGTTGGGCTAAGGGCTGGAGTTGGCCTGGTTCAAGGCTGGGATCGAGATGGGTCATGGGAGTCGGCAGTTTAGGGTTCAGTGGAAGGAGGCTTCGGGTTTGAGGTAGGGGCCATGGCTTGGGCTGAGCCATGGTGGGTTAGGGCCGCCCAGACGTGGGCTACGTCTGGGCGGTGGCGCTCCGGCCAGGGGTGGCCGGAGCTGGCCGGCAGCAGGCCTTGAAGGCCTGCTGCTCACGGCCGAGGGGAAGACGGGTAAGGGGGGGATCGGGTTAGTGTTTAGGGTGGATCCGGGTCGGGTTGTTGGGTCCAGGTCGGGTCTGGAAAGTCATGGGTTATGTTAGTTGGGTCCGGGTTCGGGTTAAGTGAGTCGGGCTCGAGTATTTTTATTTTTAAGTTTTAAGTTTAATTAAGTGTTAAATGGGCCTAATTAAATCCAAAAATTTAATTGGGTTCCATTTAATTATTTGGGTTGAAATTTAATTATTATTGGGCTTAAATAAATTTAATTAAGTTAGTCCAATAATTCTTATGGGCTTGGGGGCCCATGGAAGTTATTGGGCCAATCTTTGGGCTTTTGGGCCCATTGGGCCAGAATAGGTTGTTATTGGGCCAGAAATGCATTAATGGACTTGAATAAATTAATTGGGCTTAGAAATGTATTTTTGGGCTTAAGTTTGTTAATGGGCCAGTCTCAGTGTTAATGGGCCAGAATTTAAGAAAATAGGCTTAAGTGTTAGGGCCAGCAGTTCAGCACAAAGCGTGAGAAATTGCATGTGTCCTAATTATATATTTAATTATTTTATGCATGAATGTTATTTTAGTATTTATATGTTAGTAAAAAAAAAATTTAAATTAAATATATAGGTAGGACACACATTTTATTTAAGTACATGCATTCATGAAATAATTTTATGGCATGATTTAATGTTTAAGGTTGAGCTAGAAAATAATTTTTATGTTGGAAGTTGAAGTAGTGTGATAATTTAAGGGGGACAAGTCCCCACATGTTAAGGGTAGTTTACTACCAGTAAGAGGTGATTCGTCACCGCCGCGTACGTTGGTTTTAAGAGACTGATCAGTCGAACCTTTTAAGTTTAAGGTTACACTACGGATATGACCATGCGATGTTAGAAAAATGATATGCTCAACAATGTTATGTATGTATTATATGATTATATTTTAGTTCAAGTTTAAGCAAGATTTTAAGTTATGTTTCATGATTTTAAGCATGTCCATTCATGTAAATGTTATGTATTAGTATTTTAGTGATTTAAATTATTTTAAACCCTTGTTATGTTAGCATGTTGGGCCTCTAGGCTCACTACACTTATATGGTGCAGGTGAGTACGTAGAGGAAGATGTAGTTCCTACCGGTGGTGAGGACGTATGAGCGGACATGCAGTGATCCCCCGTGACCGTCGGCTGAGTCTTTATGAACATTTTAAGAATTTTTAAACTCTGTTTCCTATTTATTTCTTTTATGTCTTTCCAGTGGTGAATTTTAGTACTATTTTTATTAATTAATTTTTATTGCATGCAAACTTTTAAGGGGATTGTTTGACAGTATTTTATTTAGGTTTGACTCGGTTATTTAAGTAAAAATGTTGCCTTTTATTTATGTTATTTTAAATCTGTTTATTTTGTGCATATATGCATGGGCATGTATGTACATCTACTTTACTTAGTATTATTTTCAAAAAAAAAAAAAATTCCGCATATATTATTTTAGAATGTTTTGGTCGTTTCAATTGGTATCAAAGCCGCGTTCTTGGAGAGGTCATCACTGCTATGCGAGCTCAAAAATCCACGCTACCGGTCTATAAGTTTTAATTGCTTTTAGTATGATTTAGTCGTATCATGTTTAAGACTTAAGCATTTATGTTAGCAGAAAATTTCTAGGTACTTAGTTATGCATTTCGATTTACGTAAAGAAATATGTGGTGGTGCAGAATGCCTCCGAGACCAGTGAACAGGCGTGGAGGATCCCCACCTCCGCAAAACCCTCTTTCAGCATTGGAGCATGCCAATGCAAACATGATGGCTGGGATTACTGCTCTGTTGGAGCAGTAGGAGACGCGTCCAAGACTTTCCCATGATAAGGACGTGGCTGAGAGGTTCCAGAAGAAGGGACCGAAGGAGTTCACAGGTGCCACAGATCCACTCATTGCTGAGGGGTGGATCCGTTCTTTGGAGAGTATCTTTGCCTATATGGGGTTGAATGATGCGGACAAGGTGAGGTGCGCAGTGTACATGCTGAAGGGTGATGCAGACTTATGGTGGGAGAGTGCATCACGAGGAGTGAATCTTACTACTATGCTTTGGGCAGACTTCCGGAGGATGTTTTACTCCAAGTATTTCACTGAGGACGTGCGCAGCCGCATGATCCGAGAGTTCATGAGTCTTCGACAGGGGGACAAGACCGTTGTGGAGTACATCCGACAGTTCGAGAGGGACTGTCACCTTGTGCCATTGATTGCTGACAGTGCACCTGAGAAGATGAGACAGTTTATTGAGGGGCTCAGGGCAAAAATCAAGCATGACGTTTTCATGGCGGACGTCCCCACTTATGAGGCTGCAGTCGGGTAGAGCCTTGCGTTATGAGGAGGGTAGGAGAGAGATCCAGAGGGAGCAGCAGAGTAAGAGGCAGTTTCAGTCTGGGTATCAGCGACCATATTCACAGCCTCCTGCGAAAAAGCAGTTTACTGGGCCGTCTAAGGGCCCGAATCAGCAGAAGCCACAGCAGCAGAGACAGCATCCTAGGGGCGGGTCCCCTAATGCTGGAGGATATCCTACTTGCCTGAAGTGTCAGAAGATGCATCCGGGACCATGTCTTCTAGGAGCAGGCGTCTGTTTTCATTGTAAAGAACCAGGGCACCAGATGGCTAATTGCCCGAGGAAGAAGAACACTACAGGGAGAGTGTTCGTGATGCAGGCTGAGGAGGCAGACCCAGATACCTCCTTGATCACCGGTATATCTTACCCCTATCATTTTATGATTTCTTATTTTGGGTAATATTTTTTCGATTTTTGTTGTGGAATAATTTGTTATTTGGGTTACCTATCTGCATGTTAGAATAAGAAGCATGTTTTACTTGTGATTAGAATTAAGGGTTATTAGTTTCTCATCTTTGGGGGAAAGTTTAGTGGTGGTATGAAATTGTTGGGATTCTTCTACGTGCAGGGAGAATTCTAGTTGGAGGCAACTCCACGTTTGCGTTGCTAGATTCAGGGGCTACGCATTCTTTTATCTCCCTGTAGTTTATCAGACGGATAGGCATTACCCTTGAAATTGCCAACAATGGTTATGATGTCACTATGCCATCAGGACAGATTATTACTACCTCTAGTGTCATCCGAGAGCTGGAGTTGGAGCTGCAGGGGCACTCCATTTGCGCAAATGTAGTGGTTTTGCCGTTGAGCGGATTTGATTTGATATTGGGTATGGACTGGTTGACAGTCAATGGAGCTTTGATTGATTTTCGTCGGAGGACAGTGTTAGTGAAACCGTCAGAAGGCGACCCATTTACTTTCCATGCATCTCAGAGAAGTGATATTCCTCAGGTGATATCTTATATTCAGGCAAGGAAGCTGTTGAGACGGGGTTGCCGAGGTTTTCTAGCGAGTATTGTCACGGCCTCAGAACCATCTAGCAGATCATTATCAGAGATAGAAGTGGTTCATGATTTTCCGGACGTCTTTCCGGAGGATGTTGCAGGAATTCCACCAGTGAGAGATGTGGAGTTCAGTATCGACTTAGTTCCAGACACCGTGCCTATCTCAAAGGCACCGTACCGGCTTGCTCCTACCGAGATGAAAGAGTTGAAGGAGCAGATTCAGGAGTTATTAGAGAAAGGCTTTGTTTGTCCTAGCTTTTCTCCATGGGGAGCTCCAGTGTTATTTGTTAAGAAGAAGGATGGAAGTATGAGACTGTGCATCCATTATCGAGAGCTCAACAGGGTCACAGTGAAGAATAAGTACCCACTGCCGAGGATACAGGACTTATTTGATCAGTTGCAGGGAGCTTCGGTGTTCTCCAAGATCGACCTGCGATCTGGTTATCATCAGCTGCGAGTTAGGGATGCAGATGTGTCCAAGACTGCTTTCCGGACACGTTATAGGCATTATGTGTTCTTAGTAATGCCATTTGGGCTGACCAATGCTCCAGCGGTTTTCATGGATCTCATGAACCGGGTATTTCAGCCGTATCTTGATCAGTTCATCATAGTCTTCATTGATGATATCTTGATCTACTCTAGGAGCATTGAGGAGCATAGGCAGCATCTACAGACAGCCTTGCAGACTTTGAGGGAGCAACGTTTGTATGCCAAGTTCAGCAAGTGCGAGTTTTGGCTTGAGCAAGTGGCATTTCTTGGCCACATTATTTCGAGAGAAGGGATTGCAGTGGATCAGTCGAAGGTTGAGGCAGTGCAGAAATGGGGTATTCCGAGGAATGCTTCGGAGATTCGCAGTTTCTTGGGTTTGGCAGGATATTATAGGAAGTTCATCAAGGGTTTTTCCTCTATTGCAGTACCCTTGACTTCCTTAACCAAGAAGAATGCGAAGTTTATTTGGAGTTCAGACTGTCAGAGGAGCTTCGATCAGCTGAAGGAAGCACTCACTACCGCATCGATTTTAGCGATGACAGTACCACACGAGGAGTTAGTGGTATACACCGACGCGTCTAAGCTAGGGTTAGGCGCAGTACTTATGCAGTGTGGTAAGGTTATTGCTTATGCGTCGAGGCAGTTGAAGATTCATGAGCAGAACTACCCGACACATGACTTGGAGTTAGCAGCAGTGGTCTTCGCTTTGAAAATCTGGAGACACTATCTGTATGGCGAGAAGTGCAAGATTTTCACTGATCATAAGAGCCTCAAGTACTTCTTCACTTAGAAGGAGTTGAACATGAGGCAATGGAGATGGTTGGAGTTGGTGAAGGATTACGACTGTGACATTAGCTACCATCCAGGTAAAGCTAATTTAGTGGCCGATGCTTTGAGTTGGAAGTCGTCAATAGCATCGTGTTTGACAGTGCAGTTACCACTGCAGAGCAAGATTCAGAGGTTTGATTTGGAGTTTTACTCGAGTGGTCATGCACCGAGCTTGTCAGTGTTGACGGTGCAGCCGATTCTACGAGATCGGATCAGAGATGGACAGCCTATTGATGAGGAGTTACAGCATTGGAGGCAGAGAGATGAGGCCAAGGGTGGTCTTCTTTATATAGTTGTGGATGACATTGTTCAGTACCGTGGTAGGATGTGGGTACCAAACGTCGATCAGTTGAGAGCTGAGATTTTAGCAGAGGCTCACACATTTCCGTACTCCATTCACCCCGGAAGTACGAAGATGTACCGAGATTTACAGCTATTGTATTGGTGGCCCGGGATGAAGAGAGACATCGGGAGAGTTGTGTCAGAGTGCTTGACTTGTCAGCAGGTCAAGGCAGAGCATCAGCGTCCAGCAGGACTTCTTAATCCTCTACCCATTCCGGTATGGAAATGGGAGAACATCATGATGGATTTCGTAGTTGGCCTTCCGAGGAGTAACAGAGGGTGCACAGCTATTTGGGTGATCGTGGATAGACTCACCAAGTCAGCACATTTCTTGCCAGTGAGGACTACTTACTCGTTGACACAATATGCAGAGCTTTACATCAAGGAGATTGTTAGACTGCATGGCATACCAATGTCGATAGTATCAGACAGAGATCCGAGATTTACGTCTGCGTTATGGAAGAGTTTGCACACAACATTGGGGACTAGACTTTTGTTCAGTACAGCGTTCCATCCCCAGACAGATGGTCAGTCTGAGAGGGTGATACAGATTCTTGAGGACTTACTGAGAGCCTGTGTCATTTTCAGGGCTCATGGGAGACGAGATTGACACTAGTGGAGTTTACCTATAACAACAGCTTTCAGGCATCTATAGGTATGGCTCCTTATGCAGCTTTGTATGGGAGGAGATGCAGATCTCCTATTCATTGGGATGAGGTTGGAGAGAGGATTCTATTGGGTCCCAAGATTGTACAGCAGACTGCAGACATTGTGATTCAGATTCGGGATCGTATGAGGACTGCTCAGAGTCGTCAGAAGAGTTATGCAGATACTCGACGACGAGATTTGGATTTCGCAGTAGGTGATCACGTGTTTTTGAGAGTGTCACCTATGAAGGGAGTGGTACGATTTGGCCGGAGAGGTAAGCTTAATCCGAGATATATTGGACCTTTTGAGATCTTGGAGAGAGTTGGCACATTGGCCTACCGTTTGACCTTACCACTAGGGCTTGCGGCAGTGCACAATGTCTTCCATGTATCCATGCTACGGAGATACGTCTCG
Source organism: Henckelia pumila (assembly GCF_033568475.1). Classification (NCBI taxonomy): domain Eukaryota; kingdom Viridiplantae; phylum Streptophyta; class Magnoliopsida; order Lamiales; family Gesneriaceae; genus Henckelia; species Henckelia pumila. The sequence continues at coordinate 42,951,583 of NC_133120.1, forward strand.
AATCCGGCGCATGTACTAGATTTCGAACCTTTGCAATTAGCACCGGATCTAGTATTTGAGGAGAGGCCTGTTCGGATCTTAGCCAGAGAGGAGCGGAGACTTAGGACGTGGGTCATACCGATGGTCAGAGTCCAGTGGCTGAATCACTCGGAGGAGGAAGCCACTTGGGAGACCGAGGCAGACATGAGGACTCGCTACCCGGAGTTGTTCGGGTATGTACTTTAATTTCGAGGACGAAATTCAAATTAAGGGGGGAAGAATTGTAACACCCAGTATTTTTAGTACGTAAATTCGCATGCATAATTAGGGATTTTATTTATTTAGAATTTTAGATTACGGGTTAAATAATTATGTGAAATTATTTGTGCATGTTTGAAGTTATTTTTAAGCATTTAACCCATAATTAGTGATTTTTATGATTTATGGGAATTTAATTATTTTATCGCGTAGACGGGACCGTGGACGGACGAGATGACAACTTTCTACCCAAATTATTTTATGAGTCTTTTAGGAGCCCAAAAATATTATTTTGAGTTTTATTTCCTCAAAATTATCAGTATTTAATTTTATATAATTTTAGGAGTCCATTTTTATCCAAATTTAGCCAAAATAATGACTTTTATTAATATTTAAAAATTCCCTAATATTGTATTTCGGGATTTTGGCTGTGTTATCAGACTTTTAAATATTTTAGGAGTTTAAAACTTTCTATTTAAGGTATAATATTTATATATTAAATTATTGAGATATTTTAAACCTATTATCTACTCAAATTTAAACCTAAACTAAATCCCTATGACCGATTAAAAAACCATCAGCCACCTCCAACCCCTTTCTTCAACCTTGTTCACGCTTTCTTCAGCAGAAAACACCAATAGCCGATCCAACCAAGCTCCATCTTTGAAGATTTTGGTCCGTTCGTCGTCCCGGAGCCCGTAAACGCATCTATCTTCGTCGATTTAATTATCAAGGCATGTCTATTCTTTCATTGGAACACCATATAAGCTACTATTCACGCAATATGGTTTTATTCCAGATTTTTTTTCATGAACTTTTCGATTTATGCATGTAGGTAAGGTTTTGATGCATGTTGATGATTCTTTCACTCATGGCTCACGTTTTGAATTGCATGGCTCGGTCCAGGGGCTAGGGCTCGGTCAAGAGGTGAGTTAGGATCCTAGGACGAGAACCATGGTCGGGCTAAGGGCTGGAGTTGGCCTGGTTCAAGGCTAGGATCGAGATGGGTCATGGGAGTCGGCAGTTTAGGGTTCAGTGGAAGGAGGCTTTGGGTTTGAGGTAGGGGCCATGGTTCGGGCTGAGCCATGGTGGGATAGGACCGCCCAGATGTGGGCTACGTCTGGGCGGCGGCGCTCCGTCCAGGGGTGGCCGGAGCTGGCCGGCAGCAGGCCTTGAAGGCTTGCTGCTCACGGCCGAGGGGAAGACGGGTAAGGGGAGGGATCGGGTTAGTGTTTAGGGTGGATCCGGGTCGAGTTTTTGGGTCCGGGTCGGGTCTGGAAAGTCATGGGTTATGTTAGTTGGGTCCGGGTTTGGGTTAAGTGAGTCGGGCTTGGGTATTTTTATTTTTAAGTTTTAAGTTTAATTAAGTGTTAAATGAGCCTAATTAAATCCAAAAATTTAATTGGGTTCCATTTAATTATTTGGGTTGAAATTTAATTATTATTGGGCTTAAATAAATTTAATTAAGTTAGTCCAATAATTTTTATGGGCTTGGAGGCCCATGGAAGTTATTGGGCCAGTCTTTGGGCTTTTGGTCCCATTGGGCCAGAATAGGTTGTTATTTAATTGGAGGTAAAAATTTATAATTGTTATTTCATTTGTTGGTGTCCATAATCTCGATTCGAGATTGGAGATAAAAATTTATAATTGTTATTTAATTTTTACACACACAATTTAATCGTAAGGTTTTGATACCCATTATGGAATCGTTCCATATAAAATTTTTAAACTTCTGCTGCACCGGGTATCAATCCTGATTGATCTGATCGCCGCGTTCTCCAACAGTGGTATCAGAGCCAGGTTGCTCAGATCAAGCGATTAAATTAATCGATTGTACAAAAATTTTTAAGCCTCGGTTTTTGAAACAAAATAAATATTTTAAAAATAAAAAAAAAATTTCGGGCAAAACCCGGGCAGCGATTGGATCGCTGCCCGGGGGGGCAGCGATGGTCGCTGCCCCGGGCAGCGCACGGCGCTGCCCAGGGCAGCGATCGTTGCTGCCCTAGGGGGAGCCGGGCTGCCCAGCCCGAGCCCCTTTGGGGCGCGGGCAGCCCGGGAGTATCCCGGGCGGCCCGCAAAAAATTAATTTTAATTTTTAAATTAAAATTTTAATATGTTAAAATTCTATTTTTGGTCCGATCGAAAATTGTTTTTGATTGGTCCACGAGGCGTCGGATCGAATTGTTCGAGTCCGAAAATTTTAAAATTGATTTTTGGATAAATTTGAATTTTTGGAAAATTTAAATATTTTATCCGTTAAATTGAATTTTGAAATTAATTATTTTTGGTACAATTGATGATAAGATATGATCTTATGGATATATTGAGTAAAATATGATTTTATGTATAAAATTGGATTTTATAGATGAAATATGATTTTATTTGATAAAAAGATAAAATATGATTTTGTATGTAAAATAAGATTTTATATATGAAATATGATTTTATCCTTTTAAATTTAAATTTCCATTGCATGTTATCCAATAAATTAATTTTGAATTAAATGTTATTGGATAAGGATGATCGATTGCTATGACCAATTTAGTAGGTGTATGTTAGGAATTTACATTTGTTTTTATTGTTGTTGGATTTATTAATGGGCCTGGTTTATGGCCCAATATGAATTGTCATATGAAATAAAAGTGGGCTTGGTTTATGGCCCGTTCCCACCCCTTAAAAATGTATCCCCTACTTGTCATTGTTATTTATTGTAAATACATTAGATTTAGTGGGAGATGAAGATTTGAAGATGGAGGTGGGCCCAGCAGACAATAAAGACAGAAGAAATGTAAATTGAAAGCTCAATGTAATAGGATTGCATTGCATACTGCATATTACCTAGGATTGGACTAAGACTCGTGATTGGCAACCACGGGTCGATTAGAAATGGAATCGATCATCCTATATAATATGTGATATTATTGTTGTATGCATGTTTTAGACAAAATTGTATGAATCCGGCAAGCATACAAAATTTTAAAAATGATGAAACAAATTTTCAAAATTAAAATCCCTCATTTTAAATATGATTTAAAATTGATATCAAGATATATAAAGGAAATTTAAATTTGTTTAAATTTCCTACCTTCCATCAACGATCAATGTATGAGATGCTACCCGCGGATACGGTCCGGCTCATATTATTGGGGGGGCCCGTTCGTCGGAAAGCTGTACATTGGATCGACACATGTTGTAAGTTGGGTGGAACTCCCATGGGATCGGCTCATATTATTGGGGGATCCACATGGAGACCGTCCATCACAACTTAATATTGATGGGTCATCTTGACATGTCACAATAAACGGCGTCATATTATTGGGCCCTTATTGGACATGAGGTAAAAAACGTGGAGGTTGCTTTGGAAGCAATTGGGCTCTATCTTTTGAAAATTATGGTTGGCTGATATTATTCGGGACCATAGTTTGTCAATTGGACTCCATGTTCCCACTAAGGAAAACAGTTTCCCGTTTTCACTAGAGGGTAGTGAAATCGTTAAAATAGTGGGAGTGGGATTCATAAAATGAAATTCGCCATATTTTATGTCTTAGTAAATTATTAAACAAATCATCGATTATTGTCTGTTTCATCTCAGTATTTCATTACAATGAATTCGTGATCCACATGTTTTAATTCTCGAACAAAACAAATTTTGGCGCAATCTATACATGATGGTTCCATAAGTTAAGATTGTCATGAGTTCGGAAAAGATTTTCTAAGTGTTAGAAAAGGCTTCTCCGAAAACAGCCTCGGCTGATGTAACTGCCGAAAGGTTGGCCGAACTAGAGAAATGGTTGGACCATGATCTCAAGGCCAAATGTTACATGCAAAATTCGACAAGTCTAAACAAGTTTGCCATTACTGCAAGAAACCCGGTCATTGAAAACGTAACTGCAAGGAATTCCTCGAGCAGTTGAGAACTGCAAAGGGTATGTTTTACATTGAAATAAATGTTTTACTTAATACTACTTCTTGGGTATTGGATACCAGATATAGATCTCACATTTGCAATAAGTTGCAAATGATGACAAAAAGTCGTAAGCTAAGGATGGGTGAGACCCAGCTAAGGCTCGGGAATGGTTCTAGAGTCGAAGACAAAGCTATAGGAGACATTTATTTAATTTTGCAGAACAATTTTAAGTTATTTTTGAGAGACGTTTTATATGTTCCGGATTTGGTCAAAAACATTATATCTATTTCTATGCTTGATAGAGATGGTTTTTCTTGCAATTTTGTGAATGAGATTTGCAATATTTACAAGAATGAATGTTTGATTTGAAATGGACAACTTGAAAACGATCTATATAACTTAAAATTAAAAGACGTTCCAATAAATTATGTTGATAAACCGGTAACAACGAACAAAAGGAAAATCGATAGTCAAAACCCGGCAAACCTTTGGCATGCTAGGCTAGGTCATATTTCCTCAAGGAGGATGAACAAGCTAGTGGGAGAGGGTATGTTTGATATGTCTGATATTAACTCTCTATCTACTTGTGAGTCCTGCCTGAAAGGAAAAATGACTAAATCTCCTTTTAAGGGGAAACCTGAGCGTAGTCAAAATCTGTTGGATTTGATCCATACAGATGTTTGTGGTCCATTTAGAATTGGTACTCAATTTGAACACACCTACTTCATTACTTTTACTGATGATTATTCAAGGTATGGGTATTTATATTTAATGAAATATAAGTCTGAAGCATTTGAAAAGTTCAAAGAATTTAAGGCTGAAGTAGAAAACAAGCTAGGTAAAAATATTAAAGCACTTCGATCGGATCGAGGTGGAGAATACTTAAGTACCGAGTTTTTGGACTATCTGAAAGAGAATGAGATTCTCTCTCAGTGGACTCCTCCTATGACACCTCAGCTGAATGGTGTATCGGAGCGTCGTAATCGAACTTTGTTGGACATGGTTCGATCCATGATGAGCTTCACTGAGCTTCCACCTTCGTTTTGGGGCTACGCGCTTGAAACGACGGTGTTGTTGTTGAACAACGTCCACACCAAAGCAGTGGATAAAACACCATACGAGTTATGGAATGGCAAAGCTCCTAAGTATTCGTACTTGAGGATTTGGGGATGTCCTGCTTACGTGAAGCAGACAGTGGGAGATAAGTTGGATAGTCGATCCACCTTATGTTATTTTGTAGGGTATCCAAAGAATTCAATCGGATATTATTTCTATCATCCTGCTGAAACAAAGGTGTTTGTTTCAAGGAATGCCACCTTCTTGGAGAAGGAGTTCTTATTGGATAAGAAAGGCGAGATGATGGAACTCGAAGAAATTCGAGAAGAACCCGAAATACAAAATAATGATCCTACACCTCAGGAACCAATGATGGACACGCCTATACCTAAAAGATCCGAGAGGACTTCTAGACCTCCTATTCGATATGGTCTTCTTCTTGAAGGGGATCAAGATGAACCCGATGTTGGATGTGATCCAAGAAACTTCAAGGAAGCAATTTCTGATGCGGATTCAAATTTATGGCTTGAAGCTATGCAGTCGAAAATAGATTCGATGCATACAAACCAAGTTTGGTCTTTAGTAGATCCTCCCGATGGAATTGTTACAATAGGGTGTAAATGGATCTACAAGAGAAAGCTTGGGCCTGATGGTAAGGTATTGACCTACAAGGCACGATTGGTGGCAAAAGGTTATACTCAAAGACAAGGAGTTGACTATGATGAAACCTTTTCACCAGTTGCAATGTTCAAGTCCATAAGAATCCTTATTGCCATAGCTGCTTGGTATGACTATGAGATATGACAAATGGATGTGAAGACTGCTTTTCTTAATGGAGACATTAAGGAAGAAATCTATATGAAGCAGCCTGAGGGGTACACATCCATGGGAAGCGAGCATAAGGTATGCAAGCTTCAGAGATCAATTTATGGTCTAAAACAAGCATCAAGAAGTTGGAACCAGAAATTTGATGAAACAATAAAGGATTTTGGTTTCATCAAGAACCCGGAGGAACCATGCGTGTACAAGAAAGTAGTTAAGGATGCTGTGACATTCTTAGTACTTTATGTTGATGACATCCTACTCATTGGGAATGACGTAGGGATGTTGCAGTCAACAAAGATATGGTTATCAGGTAGATTCTCGATGAAGGATTTGGGTGAGGCATCCTATATTCTAGGGATACAGATCTATAGAGATAGATCTAAGAGAATGATAGGACTCACTCAATCAACCTACATCGACACCATATTGAAACGGTTTTCAATGGATGGGTCCAAGAGAGGACATCTACCCATGTGTCATGGAGTTTCTCTATCCAAGTCTATGTGTCCCAAGACGGATGAAGAGATAGAGAAAATGACACATGTACCATATGCGTCAGCCATAGGTAGTATCATGTGTGGGATGATATCTACCAGACCGGATGTAGCATTTGCTCTGAGTGTCACGAGCAGATATCAAGCTAATCCCGGTCAAATGCATTGGAAAGCCGTGAAGGACATTCTTAAGTACTTACGTGTTGGAAAACTCGCGGTCAGATCAATCACGATTGATACCCGGTGCAGCGGAAGTTTAAAAATTTTATCATGGAACAATTCCATGGTGTGGGTATCAACCATTCAACGATTAAATTATTGTGTGTGTAAAATTCAAATAACAATTAATTAAATTTTACCTTCAATCTCGAAGCGAGATTAATGGACACCACACAGATTTCTCTGCGCTTCTTGTATCTCCCAGGAACTGATGAACTCCTTCAATCAGGTCCACGAATGAGGTTTAAATCCCTCTGACAGATTGCACTAGAAAATCTGTCAGAAGTTTTTCTGCGAAGAGATTAAACGAATCTGATTCGTTATTCCTGACTGCAATTCAAAATCACAGACCGGAATTTTCTCTAACAGAGCAAAAGGGGGGCGGCCGAAAATATTAGAGTGAGAGCTAGGGTTCGAAAATTTTGTCTCTCAAAATAATGACCTGTTGTGTCAAATTTTTGTACTGCAATAACTTATTTATAATGCAGGCCACTAACACCTTAGGGCCCATTAGTCATAAGTTGAGGCCCGACAAGCAAAGCCCGCACGTTCAGAAATTAATATAAAATTCATCGTGACTCCGATTGATGAACCGATTTCACCAATGTGCACAGAAACCATTTCTGCACATTTTAAAGTCAAAATAAATTTTCCTGAATCCGAATTCAGTGGTTTCCAAAAATGCCCATCCCTATGTCATTTTAGGAAATCCTACTCCCTTACTCTTAATTAAGAAGTCCAACTTCTTTATTCATTAAATTTAACTCTTTAAATTTAACTATCTCAACGGGGATTAAAACTCCATTACACTGTGTGACCCTCAATGGTTCAGGGATACAGCTAGCCGTGGGCTCACAACTCCTTGTGACTCGGAACAACACTTTCCGACTTGCCCAACGAATCATGGTAAAGCGCCTAGCAACATCGCCCCATGATTCCCTAGGTATCACTGATAGTGCCTACAAGAACCAGTAGATTTTGGTTAGCGTACAGTACGGTCCCTTCATCCATATATCCCGATCGAATCAACAACCATTGGTATATCGAGAGTCGCTCAAGATTCGATAACTATGCAATACATCTTGAAGATCAAATTAGTGACATCGCATGTGCTACTAAGAAACCATTTCTTAAATCACATCAAGTACTCTGGCCAGAGATTCGTCACACTAATATCTCCTCAGAACGCATAGGATATCCACACTCGCAAGTATGTGGTGAATCCTTGACAACAATGCATCGACTCCTATATGTGTTGTAACTGTACTCAATCCCGACACCTGATGACCCCCATAGAGTCGGTAAACGAGTCAAAGCACAGTACTAGCATATAGAGTCTCCATGATGTTTCAAGTAGTAAGGACTAATGGTGTACAACCAAAACCGCGGACTTTATCCACTCGATAAGTGATAACCACTTGGAAAGTCCGGATAGGGTCGATTATTCATCCTATGAATATCCATTTGCATGCTTCGAACATCTCCATGTTCCCTACCAATGAAACGTGGTACTCCGCATCGCAAATGTTAGTCTCACACTCGAGCGATCCTTATCCTTATTCTCGGACGGCTCAATCGACTAGGAACAGTTTAGAATATACAGTGACTATAAGATGTATTTCATGATAGACATCCCCATGTTCTACCACATCTTACATATACTATAGTATATTCAAGGTCTTTATCAAAACAACAATAGTATATCACAATATAACAATATGAAGAAAGATAAAGTCATTGCCATTAATAAAAGTGTAAATTTACATTAAACAAAAGATTGTTTGTACAAAGAGTCATCAAAGCCCATAGCCACAAGTTGGCTCACTGGGCACCCACTCTTTCATTACGAAGGACTAAGAATATGTTCATGGTATATGGAGGAAGAGAACTAAAATTGGAAGGCTATACCGACTCTAGCTTCCAAAGTGACGTGGATGACTCGAAGTCAACCTCTGGATTTGTGTTCATGCTCAATGGCGGTGCTGTCTCTTGGAAGAGTTCCAAGCAGGACACCACAGCGGATTCCACCACTGAGGCAGAATACATTGCAGCATCAGCTGCTGCTAAAGAGGCCGTTTGGATGAGGAATTTCGTCCAAGAGTTGGGCGTCATTCCTGAAGTTGTTGGTCCAGTCCCGGTATACTGTGACAATACGGGTGCCGTTGCTCAGGCAAAGGAACCAAGGTCTCATCAAAGATCCAAACACGTACTGAGGAAATACCACATCATCCGGGAGATTGTGGAAAGAGGAGACATCACTGTCGAAAGAGTGGCCTCTGCAGACAATATCCCTGATCCACTTACTAAGCCCTTGCCAGGACCATTATTTGACAAACATCGCGAAGCAATGGGTCTACGTAGTATGACTAGTTGGCTTTAGGGCAAGTGGGAGATTGAAAGAGTGGGTGCTCGGTGAGCCAACTTGTGGCTAAGGGCTTTGATGACTCTTTGTATAAACAATCTTTTGTTTTATATAATTTACACTTTTATTAATGGCAATGACTTTATCTTTCTTCATATTGTTATATTGTGATATACTATTGTTGTTTTGATAAAGACCTTGAATATACTATAGTGTATGTAAGATGTGGTAGAACATGAGGATGTCTATCATTAAACACATCTTATAGTCACTGTATATTCTAAACTGTTCCTAGTCGATTGAGCCGTCCGGAAATAAGGTTAAGGATCGCTCGAGTTTGAGACTAGCATTTGCGATGCAGAGTACCACGTTTCATTGGTAAGGAACATAGAGATGTTCGAAGCATGCAAATGGATATTCATACGATGAATGATCGAACTACCCTATCCGGACTTTCCAAGTGGTTATCACTTATCGAGTGGATAAAGTCCGCGGTTTTGGTTGTACACCATTAGTCCTTACTACTTGAAACATCATTGAGACTCTATATGCTAGTACTGTGCTTTGACTCGTTTACCGACTCTATTGGGGTCATCAGGTGTCGGGATTGGGTAGAGTTACAACACATATAGGAGTCGATGCTTTGTTGTCAAGGATTCACCACATACTTGCGAGTGTGGATATCCTATGCGATCTGAGGAGATATTAGTGTGACGAATCTCTGGCCAGAGTACATGATGTGTTTTAAGAAATGGTTTCTTAGTAGCACATGCGATGTCACTATTTGATCTTCAAGATGTATTGCATAGTTATCGAATCTCGAACGACTCTCGATTTACCAATGGTTGTTGATTCGATCGGGATATTTGGATGAAGGGACCGTACTGTACGCTAACCAAAATCTATTGGTTCTTGCAGGCACTATCAGTGATACCTAGGGAATCATGGAGCGATGTTGCTAGGAGCTCTTACCATGATTCGATGGGCAAGTCGGAAATTGATGTTCCGAGTCACAAGGAGTTGTGAGCCCATGGCTAGCTGTATCCCTGAACCATTGAGGGTCACACAGAGTAATGGATTTTTAATTCCCGTTGAGATATTTAAATTTAAAGAGTTAAATTTAATGAACAAAGAAGTTGGACTTCTTATTTAAGAGTAGAGGAGTAAGATTTCCTAAAATGACATAGGGATGGGCATTTTTGGAAATCACTGAATTCGGATTCAGAAAAATTTATCTTGACTTTAAAAGGTGCAGAAATGGTTTCTGTACACATTGGTGAAATTGGTTTATCAATCGGAGTCATGATGAATTTTATATTAATTTCTGAACATGCGGGCTTTGCTTGTCGGGCTTGAACTTATGACTAATGGGCCCTAAGCTGTTAGCGGCCTACATTATAAATAAGTTATTGCAGTACAGAAATTACACACAAGAGGTCACAAATTTTCAAAAAAACCTAGTATTTTTCTCTGACAGTGGCCGCCCCCTCCCCTCTGCTCGGTAAAATCTAGTCTGTGAATTTTGAATTACAGTCTGGTTTAACGGATCAAATTCGTTAATTCTCTTCGTAGAAACTTCTGATAGATTTTCTAGTGCAATCTATCAGAGGGATTAATTATCCGTTCGTGGACCTGATTGAAGAACAGTTCGTCCATCAGTTCCAGGTATATACAACAAGAGCAGAGCAATCTGTTGGTGTCCATAATCTCGATTCGAGATTGAAGGTAAAAATTTATAATTGTTATTTAATTTTTACACACATAATTTAATCGTAAGGTTTTGATACCCATTATGGAATCGTTCCATATAAAATTTTTAAACTTCCGCTGCACCGGGTATCAATCCTGATTGATCTGACCGCGTTCTCCAACAGTAAGAGGTGATTCGTCACCGCCGTGTACGTTGGTTTTAAAAGACTGATCAGTCGAACCTTTTAAGTTTAAGGTTACACTACGGATATGACCATGCGATGTTAGAAAAATGATATGCTCAACAATGTTATGTATGTATTATATGATTATATTTAAGTTCAAGTTTAAGCAAGATTTTAAGTTATGTTTCATGATTTTAAGCATTTCCATTCATGTATATGTTATGTATTAGTATTTCAGTGATTTAAATTATTTTAAACCCTTCTTATGTTAGCATGTTGGGCCTCTAAGCTCACTACACTTATATGGTGCAGGTGAGTACGTAGAGGAAGATGTAGTTCCTACCGGTGGTGAGGACGTATGAGCGGACATACAGTGATCCCCCGTGACCGTCGGCTGAGTCTTTATGAACATTTTAAGAATTTTTAAACTCTGTTTCCTATTTATTTCTTTTATATCTTTTCAGTGGTGAATTTTAGTACTATTTTTATTAATTAATTTTTATTGCATGCAAACTTTTAAGGGGATTGTTTGAAAGTATTTTATTTAAGTTTGACTCGGTTATTTAAGTAAAAATGTTGCATTTTATTTATGTTATTTTTAAATCTGTTTATTTTGTGCATATATGTATGGGCATGTATGTACATCTACTTTACTTAGTATTATTTTTTTTAAAAAAAATAAAATTTCCGCATATATTATTTTTGAATGTTTTGGTCGTTTCAATCGGAGCATCCGATCCCGACATCGGAGTGTCCGATGTCCCATCCTCACGTAAGCCATGATGTCACCTTGGTGACGTATATGATGACGTAAGCCCTGGTGATAGCTATGTTTTTATTGCACTTGTTAGTGTCATTTTGCTGTTGTTTGCATTTGTTTACGTGTTTTATTTATGAATTTTGTTCGTATTTCATTTTTAGTGTTTGCATGATTGGTTTCCCGGTTTTGTGGTTAGGTTGTACATTTTGGCGGATACTAGGATGGAACTTTGAAGCAATGGAAGAGCTGGAATTTATGAAGAATTTTGCGCCGCTCGATCTGCGACATTCTGCCGATCGAGCGGGCGCCGTTATTTTGAAGACAGTAGCTTTTGAATTTTGTGCCGCTCAATCTGCAACATTCTACCGATCGAGCGGCACACGTTTTTGCCAGGCAGTAGCTTAAATATTTTGGCTCACTCGATCAGCCAATGTTTACCGATCGAGCGAGCGGGTCTGTTCAGGAAGGATTTTGTAATTTTGAAAACTCTTTTATTTTGGACTCTAGACTTTATTAGGCTTTAATTCCGTTTTTGGGGGATTATTATCAGACTTTGGAGACCAAAAAAGGCGGCTAGGTTTTATTCTTTCAATTTTCTCTCTAGTTTTCTTCTCTTCTTTGAATTTTTATGGAATTGGTGATGAATCGTTGTAGCTAAACCTTTTTACTTGGTTGAGGGAGAAGAAACCTTGATATAGTTTATTAATGAGATTCGATTTGCAGTGTTTAATTTTAGTTAAGTATCAATATTTGATCTGGTTTATTTCATGCTTGTATGCGAGATTTTAGGATTGGCCATCTTAGGATTTTGTTTTGCAAACTATAGCTAAATTAGAGTTCAAATCCGTAATTGTTTGAATCAACTAATTTGAAAAGCGACTACGTTTGATATTTTTTGCTGTTGAATTTATTAATTTGTAGGATCAATTATTGACTAGGCTAAATACAACCGCTGGTTTTTGTGTTGTCTAGGTTCGTCAGTTTTACTAGTTTGAATGCTATCGTAAATTTAAATCTAGATCACAGAAATCCGGGTTAATTTATTGGTAAGGGTTAATCTATAATGTTGTTTTCTGATTAGCTAAACTTAAGGTGAAACAGGAATTTGGTTTCCAATGGTAAATATTTGATAGAATTAATTATTTTTAGGGAATCGATGATTGCATGAATGAATATCAAGGGTGTAGTCGACCGATACCAATTCTCGTATCTTATTGATTTATCTATTTAATTTTCAATCTTGCATGCTAGTGATCTTATTTATTTTAATTGCTTAAAATTTTCAGTAGTTAATCTCAAACCTCAAAACCCTCCTTTTATTTTACTTAGGACACATTAAATTCACCTTTCCTCGTGGGAACGATCCCTACTCGCACAACTACATTTTTCATTGTTTAATCTTAGTTGGGTTAATTTGGGCGCGAAACCACTAAGCGCTGCCAAATTTTGGCGCCTCTGCCGGGGAACGGTGTTTAATTTATTGTGTTCTATTTCTTTTTATTTTGTTCTATTTTATCTCACTCTCGTCTCTTTTCTTTGTTTCTAGTTCTCTCTTGTTCATGCTTTCAGGTGATTTTGCTGAAGAAGATTTTCTCTACGACCCGGAGATTGAAAGAACTTTGCACAGGCAAAGGAGAGAACTCCGTAGGCAACAACACGAAGCCGCTGCTCGAGCTGCTTTTCCGGAAGAAGAGATGGCTGCTAATGCAAATCTGAGTCTTAGACAATTGGGCACTCCTGACCCCAATCAACAACCATTATGCATTACTTTTCCAACTTTAGAAAATAATGCTACTTTTGAGCTCAAATCTGGATTAATTCACTTATTACCTTCCTTTCATGGTCTTGTAGATGAGGACTCGAATAAACACCTGATGGAATTCCATGTGGTTTGCACGAGTATGAAGCCCCATGGAGTAATAGAGGAGCAGATTCAACTGGGGACCTTTCCTTTATCTTTAAAGAGTGCTGCTAAGGATTGGCTGTATTACTTGACCTCTGGTTCCATCACGACGTGGATGGAGATAAAAAGAATCTTTCTGGAGAAATATTTCCCAGCCTCTAGAGCTGCGAACATCCGGAAGAAAATCTATGGAATCAAGCAATACTCCGTAGAGTCACTGCATGAGTATTGGGAGCGGTTCAAGAAGCTTTGCGCTAGCTACCCGCAACACCAGATAAGTGAAAATCAATTGATACAATTTTTCTATGAAGGTTTGTTACATCATGACAGGAGTATGCTAGATGCAGCCAGTGGAGGAGTTTTTGTTGACAATACTCCGGTACAAGCGAGGAATTTGATAGAGAGTATGGCTGCCAATTCACAACAATTTGGCACCTTCAGGAATGAATATGTAACAAGGAAGAACACCGAGGTAAATGTCTCTTCCCTTGAGCAACAATTAATTGAATTGACGACTCTTGTGCATCAGATGGCTGTAGGGAATGGACAGACTGCAAAGGCATGTGGGATTTGTGCTGCAGTTGGACACTCTACCGATATGTGTCCCACACTTCAAGAAGAGTCAGTTGAACAGGTCAATGCTACTGGAGGATTTCATGTACCACCACAGAGGAAATATGATCCCTATTCCAACACATACAATCCTGGTTGGAAGGATCATCCAAATCTGAGATATGGGAACCCTCAGGCAAATCAATCGGGGCCTCCAGCACCACCGCACAATCAAGCTTATAGGCCACCGTACCCTCAACAACAGCAGCGACCTCAGATACCAACACCGGGTGAATTTCTCGAAAATATTGTTAAGGATATTGCCACTAACACTGTAGCTTTTCAACAGGAAACAAGAGAAAGTATCCAAAACTTGAATACTCAGGTGGGACAACTCGCCACCGCCATCAATAAGTTGGAAGCATAGCATTCTCATGCTTTACCATCTCAAACAATACCGAACCCAAGATAAAACTCAAGTGCAATCACTCTAAGGAATGGGAAGGAGTTGAAGATCAAGGAAAAAGAAGTGGAGGCTTCAACCAAGGAGAAGCCACAAGAAGAACCGAAGGCGACTGATGGAGAAGAATCTATGGAAGAAGCGCCAAGAGGTAAGTTTCCTCCACTTTCTGAATATAAGTCTGTTGCCCCTTTTCCCTTAGCACTTAAGGAGTCTAGAAAAGATGAAGGGATAAAGGATCTTTATGAAACTTTTCATAGATGTGAGGTGAATATTCCGTTGTTAGATGCTATTAAGCAGGTACCTCGATACGCGAAATTCTTGAAAGAATTGTGCACAGAAGAGAGGAAGCAGACACTGAAGGGTTGTCAAAAAGTGGAACTTGGTGAGAACGTATCTGCTGTGATCCAACGAAAATTGCCCGCAAAATGCAAAGATCCATGTATGTTTTCTATCCCATGCACTATAGGAAATGTTAGACTTGAGAAGACCATGTTGGATCTAGGAGCATCAATCAACGTTATGCCATATTCTATCTATGCATCCTTGAAACTTAATCCATTGAAAAAAAATGGAATTGTTATTCATTTAGCTGATCGGTCTAATGCATACCCTAGGGGAGTAGTAGAAGATATGCTAGTGCAAGTAAATGAATTGGTATTTCCTGCAGATTTTTATGTGCTAGACATGGAAAACGGTGATCATAATAGTCCTATTTTGTTAGGCAGACCATTCTTGAAAACTTCCATGACAAAAATTGATGTTCATAGTGGCACACTCACTATGGAATTTGATGGCGAGGTTGTGAAATTTAATATTTATGATGCCATGAAATTTCCTGACAGTGATGATTGCGTATTTTCTGTTGATATTGTGGATTCCTTGGCGCTAGATTATTGTGAGCATGCAGGAAAAGATGATCTAGAGGTGGCTCTCATTACACCCATTCAGCAGGATGATGGAATTGGATTCAGCGAAAAAGTGAACGAGATTGCGCGAATTCTGAATAATTCGCCTGAGCTACCCCAGTCAGGTAATGTCTCTTACATCTCTTTACCAATCTCTGATACTCGGCGTCTTCCATCTGTTTTGCAGGCACCAGTGGTCGAACTAAAGTAACTTCCAAAACATCTCAAATATGTTTTCCTTGGAGAAGGCGACACATTACCAGTCATCATCTCCAATAGTTTGGAAGCCGACCAAGAAGAACAGCTAGTCAAAGTACTGCAAGAGCACAAGACTGCTATTGCGTGGACTATAGCAGACATTAAGGGAATTAGCCCTTCCACGTGCATGCACCGAATTTTTATGGAGGAAGGAGAGAATCCCTCACGTCAGCCGCAAAGAAAGCTGAATCCACCGATGATGGAGGTAGTCAAAGCTGAAATTTTGAAACTACTTGAGGTTGGGGTCATCTACCCAATCTCTGACAGTCAATGGGTCAGTCCGGTCCAAGTGTTACCCAAGAAAATCGGGATTACTGTGGTGAAGAATAAGAATGACGAGATGGTTCTCACCCGTATTCAAAATGGGTGGAGGGTTTGCATTGATTATAGGAAGCTGAACGCCGGAACCCGAAAGGACCACTTTCCTTTACCCTTTATTGATCAAATGATTGAAAGGTTAGCGTGTCACCCTTACTATTGTTTTCTTGATGGATATTCTGGTTATTTTTAGATTGCTATCACACCGGAGGATCAGGAAAAAATGACATTCACTTGCCCGTTTGGCACCTTTGCATATCGACGGATGCCCTTTGGATTTTGCAATGCACCGGCCACTTTCCAACGGTGTATGGTTAGTATCTTTTCAGACTTAATTGAGCATATCTTAGAAGTTTTTATGGATGATTTTAATTTCTATGGTGATTCATTCGAAAACTGTTTGGCTAACCTTGCACTTGTCCTTAAAAGGTGTGTCGAAACCAACTTGGTCTTAAATTCTGAAAAATGTCATTTTATGGTTGGGCAAGGTTTTGTATTGGGTCATGTTGTTTCCTCTAAGGTAATAGAGGTAGATAAGGCTAAAATTGATATTATTCAGTCTCTCCCTTATCCCACATGTGTGCGGAAAGTGCGTTCTTTTCTTGGCCATGCAGGTTTCTACAGGAGATACATTCATGACTTCGCCAAAATCGCATCTCCCATGTGCAAACTGTTGCAAAAGGATGTCCCGTTTGAGTTTGATGATTCATGCAAAACATCTTTTGATAAACTCAAAGACTCCTTGACATCTGCACCAATAATCTAGCCACCGGATTGGAGAAAACCATTCGAGATTATGTGTGATGCCAGTGAATATGCAGTTGGCACTGTTTTAGGCCAAAAAGTTGGGAAAGCATCGCATGCTATATACTACGCTTTGTGTATCCTTAACGATGCCCAACGGAACTACTCCACCACAGAAAAGGAGCTTTTACCTGTTGTTTTTGGATTAGAAAATTTTCGCTCTTATCTACTTGGTGCTAAAGTCATTGTTTATTCTGATCATGCAGCTCTTCGTTTTCTGATGGCAAATAAGGAGGCAAAACCAAGGTTAATAAGGTGGATATTACTTTTGAGCAAATTCGATGTAGAAATCAAAGACAAAATAGGGACAAAAAATCGAGTTGCTAACCACTTGAGTCGTCTAGTTCATGTTGATGAGGAGCTGAAGTTGCGAGAAGAATTTCCGGATGAGCAGTTATTTTCAGCAAGCGCCGAATTACCCTGGTATGCAAATAATGTTAATTATTTAGTGACTAAAGGGTTTCCTTCTGAATTTTCTAAGGCACAAAGGGACAAAGTACGGAGCGATGCAAAGTATTATGTATGGGATGATCCATACTTGTGGAAACACTGCACTGATCAAGTTATACGTCGATGTATACCCGCGAGCAAGGTAATCCCTATCCTCACGTTTTGTCATTCTTATGCATATGGGGGCCATTTTGGAGCGAAAAGGACATCAAGGAAGGTGTTGGACAGTGGTTTTTTCTGGCCTTCCTTATTTTGAGACGCTTACCTGTTCTGTAAGTCGTGCGCTCAATGCCAAAAGACAGGTAATATCTCCCAACGAAAGGAGATGCCCCAACAACCTATTCTAGTTTGTGAGATCTTTGATGTTTGGGGCATCGAATTCATGGGACCTTTTCCAAGTTCATATGAATTTATTTACATATTACTTGCTGTGGACTATGTTTCGAAATGGGTGGAAGCAAAGGCCACCCGTACTGACGATTCTAAAGTTGTTGTAGAGTTCATCAAGCATAACCTTTTCTCTAGGTTTGGAATTCCGAGAGCCCTCATCAGTGATAGAGGTACACACTTCTGCAACCGAACTGTGGCTAGTTTGCTTTAAAAGTACCATGTGACGCACATGATCTCCACTGCATATCATCCACAATCCAACGGTCAAGCTGAGGTATCGAACAGAGAGATCAAGTCTATCCTAGAAAAAACCGTGAATCCTACAAGAAAGGATTGGAGCTTGCGTTTGGATGATGCTTTGTGGGGATATAGAACTGCGTTCAAGATGCCGATTGAAATGTCTCCGTATCGGCTGATTTTTGGAAAACCATGTCATCTGCTTGTGGAATTGGAGCATCGAGCCTATTGGGCTATAAAAAACTTCAACATGCATATGGATGAGAGTGGCAAGCACCGAAAGCTGCAGTTGCAAGAATTGGAAGAGATCCGAAATGATGCCTATGCCAGCTCCAAGATTTACAAGGACAAAACAAAGGCCTTCCACGACAAGATGATCTCTAGACGGGAATTCGAATTCGGTCAGAAAGTTTTGCTATATCATTCACGACTTCGGTTATTTCAAGATAAGTTACGTTCACGTTGGAATGGTCCGTTTGTTGTTACTAATGTCTTTCCCCATGGTGCAGTCGAAATTCAAAGTTTGGACACATCCAAGACATTCAAGGTGAATGGTCACCAACTCAAACACTACTATGAAGGAGTCCAAGCGAACATCGGAGGGGACGAGCATGATATCACTCTAGATGCTCCGCCAAATGTCGACTAAATCGTGGCATGCAGTCGAGCTATAGACTGACTGCAACTTTAACGCTGAGTGGGAGGCAACCCAGTGTTTTTTTTCCTTTTGTTTTATTTGATTTTATTTCTTTTTATTGTTTTGGCTTATTTTTGTTTTAATGTGTTTTTCGGAAATTTTTGAAAATTCGAAAATAATAAAAAAAAAAATTCGCCGCTCGCTCGATCGGTCATATTCTACCGATCGAGGGAGCGTTTTTTTTCGGAGGCAGTAAGTTGGTTTTTCCTTGTCGCTCGATCGGTCATATTCTACCGATCGAGTGACATGTTTTTTTTACGCATATTAAAGCGCAGATTCCCCTTCTCTCCTCTCTTATTCTATCTCATCCTCTCTTATTTTCTCACATCCCTAATTCCCCAAAACCCTTTCTATCAATTTACCTTGTATGATTCTTTGATCTTTCTCTTCATCCGCAGGGAATTTATCGGAGGCAACACTACGACTCTCCAGGCATCATCATCTCCGATCATCTTCTCCGATCTTCTCTCACGCCGGAATATTTCTCACGCCACCGGTTCGGCTATATTGCTTTTTCAGTCGCCAGTCATTCTTCTCGGGCTATCCATCATATCAGTCACATCTTTCAGACTTCATCTTCGGTTGTTGATCTCACGTTTCTTCTAGGAGTCATCGGATTTTGTTTGCACACCAAGTGTTCGACGTATTGTCTCTTCTACTCTCGGTGTCATCTTCATACTGAACATGGGCCCTAAACGCACCCGATTTTGTGGCGAGTCTTCTTCCCAGGCAGCAGATCGCTCTTACGCCGAATTCACTGGGCTCTTTGTCAATGACGCATCTCGTGATCGCTACATCACTGCTAAGGTAACTCGCTCTCCCATTCCCAAGCGTGGATTCGAATTAGCATATGGCGATAGTGAAATATTTGGAATAATTCAAGAGCGTGGTTGGACAAAATTTTGCGAGCCACCTCCTCCTGCTGTAGTGTCGATTGTTCGGGAATTTTATGCCAATGCAGCAGAACGGACGGATAGCAAGGCGGTTGTTAGGGGGAAACTGATTTATTTTTTGCCCCATAAGTTGAATGCTTTGTTTGAAATCCCGGAGGTTGACGATTCTCTTTATCAATGCATTAAACTTGCCCCGGACTTGGATGAGTTGCTTGTCCAGCTGGCATATCCTGGAGCTACATGGGTTGACCTAGTGTTGTCATTGACTTTTAAAGAGCATTTTCTGCATGTGCTTCCTGCTACATGGTGTGCTTTTGTGAATCGGCGTCTGATGCCGATTTTACATTCTAGCGAGGTCAGTCTGGAGCGTGCTCCCCTTCTTTATGCTCTTGATATGGGGTGGCCAATTAACGTGGGGCGCATCATTCATAGTGAGATTCACCGATCGATCACTTCTCCTACCGTGGGTTTCTACTTTCCCATGATCATCTCTTTTTTGTGAATCCGCGCCGGTGTTTCCATTCGCAACGATGAAGAGTGGTTGCAGCCTATGCGACCAATTGACGCAGCCTTTATAGAAGCAAAGAGGGCTTATCGCATTAAGCATTTTGTGCGCAATGGCCAGTTTCTTCTTCCTCCGGTACCCCAGCGACCAATTCAGCCCCCTCGTCGCTCTCAAGCCGATGCTAACCATGAGCTGACTTCTTTCGCTCATCACCAAGATGCCTACAACGCTGTGGCGGCTCACAACGCTCAAGCTATTGACTCTCTGATCCACGGTATTTCTACGCACTTAGGCATTGACACTTCTGTTGTTCCTGCTGCGCTGCCCTATCCGCCACGCTTCCCATTTCAGTATGCTGCTCCTGTTCCTCCGCCCGAGCTCGAAGAGGAGGACGACGCCGACCACTAGACCAGGGGAGTTCTGTTTTTCTTTTGTTTGCATAGCATTATGTTTAGTTGTTTGGTTGTGTTTTGGATTGTGCTGCATTGGGGACAATGCTTTGTTTAAGTGTGGGGGGAGTTGCATGCATATTGTTTCATATTGTTTCATTTCGTTGTATTGCATTATCTTGTTATGTTATTGTGTTGTTGTTGTCGTTTGTGTTGTTAAATGCATACGTTGAGGATGAAATTGTTATCCTATGATGAGATAGTTGAAAAATTATGAATTTTTGAAAATTTTTTACTCTTGATTGGATATGAGAAACCATAGGTTGATTGTTGAATATTATTAAACACGCATGTTTAACCAGTGAAGTGTAGCGAGGTATTAGATATCGTGGATGTCTGTTGGACCATTGCACGACAATAGGTGTTTGTAGAACTTGACGGTTCTTAAGTCTTGATAATCTTATTGATAGAGCATTCACTCTCTTGTTTTTTTGGAACAAACTTGTATAACATGCTTTTGAGCAATCGACTCCATCCGGGTTGCGAGTGAGATGTTTGAAATCCTATTCATCTTGTTTGTGGCTAAGTTTGCGGATAAAATGGGGTTAAGCCTTAAAAAAAAAGTTAGTAAGGCATCAGTTCCATCCGGGCTATAGACGAGGGGATTGAAATTCTAATCCTATCTTAGTTATAGCTAAGTATGCGGGTAATTATTGGGACTGTAAAAGATAAAATTTTTGGTGCGTAATTAGCTTAAGAGAGTTTGTGTTTTGTTGATGGATTGTTGGGAGGAGAGTTCTTGATGGTGAGGCTTGCACTAAATTGTTATAGGTCGGCGAACAGTCTTGAAACTTTGTCTTTTGAAGTTGCATGTAACTGGGGTAACATGACACATACACACGTTCGCATACGATTGAAGGTGTATCATTGATGATTGAGAGTAGCTATGAACTTGTTTTAGATGACAGTGGTTTTCTCTGAGGCTATGTTGTGTATGTTCTTTCTTGCTTGTGTATTTGTTTTGTTTCATTTTGTTTTGCATGACTTACTCGAGGGCGAGTAAGAAGTAAGTGTGGGGGAGTTTGATAGTTATGTTTTTATTGCATTTGTTAGTGTCATTTTGCTGTTGTTTTGCATTTGTTTACGTGTTTTATTTATGCATTTTGTTCGTATTTCATTTTCCGTGTTTGCATGATTGGTTTTCCGGTTTTGTGGTTAGGTTGTACATTTTGGCGGATACTAGGATGGAACTTTGAAGCAATGGAAGAGCTGGAATTTCTGAAGAATTTTTCGCCGCTCGATCTGCAACATTTTGCCGATCGAGCGGGCACCGTTATTTTGAAGACAGTAGCTTTTGAATTTTGTGCCGCTCGATCTGCAATATTCTACCGATCGAGCGGCACACATTTTTGCAAGGCAGTAGCTTAAATATTTTGGCTCGCTCGATCGGCCAATGTTTATCGATCGAGCGAGCGGGTCAGTTTGGGAAGGATTTTGTAATTTTGGAAACTCTTTTATTTTGGACTCTAGACTTTATTAGGCTTTTAATTCCATTTTTGGGGGATTATTATCAGACTTTGGAGACCCAAAGAGGCGGCTAGGTTTTATTCTTTCAATTTTATCTCTAGTTTTCTTCTATTCTTTGAATTTTTATGGAATTGGTGATGAATCGTTGTAGCTAAACCTTTTTACTTGGTTGAGGAAGAAGAAACCTTGATATAGTTTATTCATGAGATTCAATTTGCAGTGTTTAATTCTTGTTAAGTATCAATATTTGATCTGGTTTATTTCATGCTTGTATGCGAGATTTTAGGATTGGCCATCTTAGGATTTTGTTTTGCAAACTATAGCTAAATTTGAGTTCAAATCCGTAAATTTTTGAATCAACTAATTTGCGAAGAGACTACGTTTGATTTTTTCTGCTGTTGAATTTATTAATTTGTAGGATCAATTATTGACGAGGCTAAATACAACCGCTGGTGTTTGTTTTGTCTAGGTTTGTCAGTTTTACTAGTTTGAATGCTATCGTAAATTTAAATCTAGATCGCTGGAATCCGAGTTAATTTATTGGTAAGGGTTAATCTAGAATGCCGTTTTCTGATTAGCTAAACTTAAGGTGAAACTGGAATTTGGTTTCCAATGATGATTATTTGATAGGATTAATTATTTTTAGGGTATCGATGATTGCATGAATGAATATCAAGGGTATAGTCGACCGATACTAAGTCTCGTCTCTTATTGATTTATCTATTTAATATTCAATCTTGCATGCTAGTGATCTTATTTATTTTAATTGCTTAAAATTTTCAGTAGTTAATCTCAAACCTCAAAACCCCCATTTTATTTTACTTAGGACACATTAAATTTACCTTTCCTCGTGGGAATGATCCCTACATGCACTACTACATTTTTCATTGTTTAATCTGAGTTGGGTTAATTTGGGCGCGACACGACTGAGCGCTGCCACCTGGCCCTGATTGGACCGTTCGATGCTGCCGACGGAACGTCCGATCCCGATCGGAGCCTCCGATCTCCACTTCGGAGCGTCCAATATGCTCTGGTTCAAATTGCTTTATTTATTTTAATTAATCACTTAATCACCTTAATTGGGTCCGGGTTACTACATTCTCCTTTACTTAAGAAATTTCGTCCTCGAAATTTAAGTCTAGATGAAAACACGGAATGTCTAACAAATTTTCTTTATTACAACTGAACATTACAAAGTACAAATCTTTCTTACAAAGAAAAGTACAAAACATCAAAACAACTCTAGATGCTCAGCTCGCATCCGGCTCTCCAACTCCCAGGTTGCTTCTTCAGTTCCCCTACGCTGCCACTACAACATCACTAGAGGTATGTGTTTGTTACGAAGAACCTTGTCCTTCCTGTCAAGAATCCTGAGTGATGTTTCCACATAGGACAGATTGATATGAATTCTTATGAATGAAAGGCAAGTACGAATATAGCGAATCGCACCCTCAATTCGAATACAAAAGAAATCAAATATTTTGTCTCGATCTTTTGAAACAAGTAACAGATTTGGATCTCCACCTCTAGTTGAACCCATTACTAGAAACAGAAAATCACGATAGAAAACAATCAATAATTCAATTAGACCTTCAAAGGAACCTGTCTTTGACAACCCAAGTGAAAAATCAATTGACAAACAATTAATAACAACGGAACCTTCAGAGGAACCTGTCTCTGACAATCCACGAAGATAATTAATCGACAAACGCCACAAAGTGGTTAAACTTTGATAAGTTTGATTTGATACACAAAGCAAAGCTTTTTCATAATTCTAAAAATAATTATAATTGATAAAAATCAATTTCCATAATTTTTAATCTATCCTCAATAATGAATGTATTATGTTGTATTTATAATACAACTACAAAATAATAAAAGATAAAGAAAAATAATACAAAAGATATCAAAAGATATCATCTAAAAGTTTCCTAATAGACTTATAATATTCATAATAATAAAGAAAACTCAAAATAATAAAAAATACTCAAAAATCCGAAAACACACACTACATGTTGAGTGTGTGTAAATCACGTACTAGCGCCTAGGCGCTTGGATCTGGTGCTTAGGCGCTGAAGCTGATACAAATTGTGCATAATTCTTGAAAAATTCATATCTTGAGTTCTAGCCGTCGGATCGGGCTGAAATTTTAACTGTAGCTCTATAACATCCTAAACTACATTCTGAATAGTGAAGATTGGATTTTGATCTTTTAGAATCTCCAATAAATTTCAGTCCTCCAACTTTAGCTCCATGCATTCCAACTTGGCTCTCTTGCTCCCCAACTTGATTGTAATGGATTCCAATTCCTTCTAATATCGATGGAAAATTATAAGAAAAATATTAGAACAATATGAATCTTCGATAGACTTGTAGATTCATATCACAGATCCTGATCCAATTTCACCTCGGTCAGATGCAAGATATGCGACTCATCTGCCACGTACTGCCTCAGCAAGGACACGTGAAACACATCATGGATACTGGAAAGATACGTGGCAAGGCTAAAAGGTAAGCCACATCTCCAACCTTCTCAAGAATCTCGAACGGACCGATAAACCTCGGCGACAACTTTTCTTTAAGTCCAAATCTCATCACCTTTCGGAAAGGTGATACTCGCAGGAACACATGTTCCCCTACCTCAAAATGCAATGGTCTGCGGTGAGTGTTAGCATAGCTTGCCTGTCGATCCTGGGCTGCCTTAATCCTCTTACGGATCAACTCCACTGCATCAGTCATCTGCTGGATCATCTGTGGACCTTCAATTTGACTCTATCCAACTTCGTCCCAAAACAAAGGCGTACGACATCGGCGTCCATATAAGGCCTCGAATAGTGTCATGCCAATGCTGCGATGGTAACTGTTATTATAAGCAAACTCCACGAACGCCAAATGGTCATGCCACGCTGGACCAAAATACATCACTGTCGCTCAAAGCATGTCCTCGAGAGTACGAATAGTCCTCTCACTTTGTCCGCCGGTCTCCGGGTGATAAGTTGTACTCAAACTTAGAGTAGTGCCAAGAGCTCACTGAAAGCTACCCCAAAACCTAGAGGTAATCATCGGATCTCTGTTGCTGACAATACTCAATGGAATTCCATGCAGACGAACAACCTCTTGCACATATAAACGTGTCATCCGATCAAAATTAAAGTCCCAATTGTAAGGCAAAAAATGCGCTGAATTCGACAATCGATCAAAAACATCCCAAATAGCATCAAAATTCCTGGAAGACATCGGCAAGTGGGTGAAAAAATCCATCGTCACGTGCTTCCACTTCCACTAAGGAATCTCTAAAATCTGAAGCAATCCACCGGGTTGTCGAAATTTTGCCTTGAGCTGTTGACACACAAGGCATCGAGACACAAACTGATAAACACTGCGCTTCATCCCTTTCCCCCAGAACCTCGTACGTAGATCCTTGTACATTTTCATACTGCCTGGATGTACAGAAAATCTACTACGGTGAGCCTGAGACAAAATCTCTTCTGGTAGTATGGAATCTTCAGAAACTACCACACGTCCAGAGAGACACAACAGACCATCATTCTGTAAATTAAAACCATAATTATTTCCATCCTGAGCCAATTGGACAAACTTCTGCATCTTCGGATCAATGGCCTGTGACTCACGTATACGAGTATACAAGGCTGGTTCGGAAAGTACTGACAAAATGCGAACTCATTGTTGTTCCTTCTTATGTCTAAAAGTAAAGCCCAAGGAACAAAACTCCTCTACCACTCGCGCAACCGAGCTGGTACGAAGCGAACTCCCATACACCTTGCGGCTAAGAGCATCCGCAACTGGATTAGAAGAGCCTAGATGGTACTTGATCTCGCAATCAAAGTCCTTCAATAAGTCCATCCAGCGTCGCTGCCCCATGTTCAACTCGGCCTGAGTGAACAAATATTTCAAACTCTTATGGTCAGTGAAGATCTCGAACCTCTCATTATACATGTAATGCCCCGATTTTATTATAATTAAGTTTAATCGAGTTAATCAGGGTTTTCAGTCATTGAGGATTGTTTTGATATTTCGCAGAGGGTCACTTTTCAACTTTGGAGAAATAAAGGACTGAAATGCAAAAGTTTGATTTTATTATTCTTATCAAGCAAGTTGCCATCCTCTCCATCACATCACTCCATCCCTCTCCCTTCTCCTCCCTCTCTCTCGTTCGTACGTACTGATCGAAGCCATGGATGACTTTCAAGCTTTTCCTTTCCCCTGATTCGCTCGATCCGACCATTAGATTTCAATTCCGAGTTGAGATTAACGATCACCGCAACGAGGGCTTCATTTAGACGTAATTTTTGCTACGATCTCTTGAACTTTGATTTTGTTGAGTTGTCAGAATTTGATAATATTGGAGTATGTTATTCTTGAGCTATCATAGATCGTGTATTCGAAGTCGATTTGGAAAAAGAATGAAGTTTGGATTTTATATGAATTTCTAGGCTTAAATTCAAAAATGATGATTTTGATTGAGGTTGGATTTGAGTTGTTTTGATGGATTGGGATGATGATTGAGTTATTACGATTGTTGTTTGATGGTTTGTATTTTCGTATAGTCAGTTTATAGCCGTTATGCCGTCGAAATCGAGTTTGAGTTATCGGTTTTGGTTCGGTTTGAGTTGTATATAGAATTTGATTGAGTTTGAATTCCGAATTGATATTGAGTCCGTATTCGATGTTTTGACAGTTGATTGAGGATTCGGGAGTTGATCGAACTTGAAGACTTGTTTATCGATTGAAGAATTGAAGACGGTATATTATTGATTGTTGTATCGACTTTGAGTTTGTTATCCGAATAGACTATGATATCGAGTTATCTCTTGTTGACAGGAATCACTTGAAGTTTCGAGAAAAAGGTAAAAGTCGACAATGAAACAAATGGGAACGAATACTCGAGATCGACTTATTCTCGAGTTCCCGAAAATCACATACTACATGTTTATTTGCTTGAGTGAATTTGATTGTTGTTCTATTTTCACTTAAATTCCATATTGAGCCGATTTCTCGATTCGTTTTGAAATTAGACGATTTAGGGAGCTATATTGAAGTGGCTTTGGATTTTGAGTTTTTTCAATTGGCAGAATACTTCTTATAGTTGCTCTGAAGTCTAGGGGTTGAGTTGAACGACATCCACCCCGAATGG
The DNA here is from genome assembly GCF_033568475.1 of Henckelia pumila. Lineage (NCBI taxonomy): Eukaryota > Viridiplantae > Streptophyta > Magnoliopsida > Lamiales > Gesneriaceae > Henckelia > Henckelia pumila. Next base: position 42,978,763 of record NC_133120.1, read on the forward strand.
GTGTGTCGGTGAGTTGTTGTGAAGACTTGGCCCCGGGATCCCAACCGAATAACGATGGATATTTCGATTATCTGATTTGATAGTCCCGAGTTTTTGAAGTCATGCATTCATTCATTCTCATTTTTATTTGTTATTGATTATTACTTTTCAATCTGAGGTGTTTACTTGATATTGCATATCTGTCTCTTTTACTTAGAAATTATATTTCTAACCGGTTTATCCGGCTGTTGTCTTTGTTTGTATGTGTATTTGGCAACAGGAGGATCAGGAGCGAGACCAAGTCGTTTGGGTTAGCTCGGGGTGTGATGATAGAAGTGGGACACCGTGTGTCGTAGGGTCGTACCTTTTGGATTTGTACTGTTTTGATTAGTCAAACGAATCCCTACCGTCGAACTTGTACTGTTAAACATCGTTTTTTTGGTGTTTCAACTCCTTAGATTTCATGTATTTATGATGTTTGAATCTTGGTTGCTTTTGGTATTGTAGATGGAACTTGGATAGTAATTTTGAAGTCATTTATGCCTTAGTTTGAAGAGGCAGCGCGGGCGCTCCATGTAGACGCGCGGGTGCGCAGTCCCTGGGAGCTTTTGATTTTTTTGTGCGTGAGCATAACGCGGGCGTGCGTGTTTTTGCGAAGGCTCGGCGCGCGCATGCCTGATTATGGCGCGGACGCGCAGTGCTTTTCCCTTTAAAAAAATATTATTGATTCGATTTTTTTATTGCTCTCGTGTTCGATTTTGTTTAATTATTCGAGAATAGACGATTAGAAACGGGGTCTCACATTAAGTGGTATCAGAGCGATAAGATCCTTGGATTTGAACTAGAGTGAGCGGGGTAGATCGAGTCCGCATGAATTGAATTCTCGCATGTGATTGATTTATTTAAATGATTATTCTAAATACGTGCGAGCATGCTTTATTGATTCTTGAATTAATTTAATTACATGAGTTGTGATTTAATTTATAAAGCATGAATTACGTGATATATACATATCTTGTGTTATTATCTGTTCTCGTATATCATTGAGGTTCATGAGTACTCAAAGCAGAGTTGGACACTGAAGTTTTGAGATTGAGATTGTGTTTGAGATGTTGTGTCCTACCCTTTGGTATTAGATGGCACCTCGGCGATCTTTGAGAAGGAATCCACCACCGTTTACTCCTCCTTCTACTGAGAATCCGCCACCAGTGATAACTCCTCAGAATGATCAGGATAGTACTGGAGTGGATCAGTTTGATGCAACCGCAACCCCTATGGAGACTCTATTGAAGAGGTTTCGATCTTTCCGACCGCCTACCTTGACTGGTACAGAGAACTCCGTTGACTGCGAGATTTGGCTAGAGGACATCGATCAGCTCTTCGACTCTCTCGACTATACCGATGACCGCAGAATCAGGTTAGTCATTCACCAGCTACAGGGTGTTGCCATGAATTGGTGGACCACAACCAAGAGGGCGAATGAGAATCGAGGCACCGTTGTTACTTGGAGTTTATTCAAGACTGAGTTCTACAAGCGGTTCTTTCATGTCTCGTACCGTAAGGAAAAGGATGCCAAATTTGCGAATCTGAAACAAGGGAACTTGAGCATCGAAGACTATGTGAGCAAGTTCGACAGTCTTTTGAGGTTCGCACCTCATGTTGCAGACAACGAGGAAGCCAAATCCGATCACTTTATCAAAGGCTTGAACCCGGAGATTTTCACTTTGGTCAATACCGGGAGACCCAACAATTTCGCAGATGCCATGGATCAGGCAAAGGGAGCCGAAGCTGGGATTTTGATGCAACGAGGAAATCAGGTAGCTCCTCAGCAGCAGTAGAGATCTTTTCTGAATCAGCCTGTTCAGTTTCAGCCTCAGCAGTCTCAGTATCAGTACCAACCTTCTCAGCAGTCGAATCAGTCTCAGAGGGTTGAGGGAGGCAACAGTGGCAGAAACAGGAGAGATCAGTATAGACCGAAGGGGAAGCAATTTAAGAAGTCTGGGAGCAATTCATCGAGTTCCAGTGGCTCTAAACAGCTCAGTTCTGTACAGAATTCTGGGTTTTCAGGAGCATCGTGCAGTAAGTGTGGAGGACGTCACCCAAGTGATCAGTGTCGAGGCATGTTTAGTAGTTGCAATATCTGCCAAAAGCCGGGTCACTTTGCTAGAGTCTGTCCTCAACGAGGATCCAATAGAGCTCAGAGCGGCAGCTCTTCTCGACCGTCATCTCGGCCCGAGATATCAGCTTCTACATTCCATTCCTTTCAGCCTCAGCAACAGACTCGTCAGGGAGGTAATCAGAATCAGAACCAACCTCCTCGACAACAGGCGAGGGTGTTTGCCCTGACAGAGGATCAAGCCAATGCAGCCCCGAATGATGTGATAGCAGGTAACTGTTCAATCTTTGGTTATCCTGCATTTGTGTTGATTGATACGGGTGCTTCTCACTGTTTTATTTCTGAAAGATTTGTCGTGATGCATGATTTGTTTGCTGAGCCTTTATCTGATGTTGTGTCGATTACTTCACCTTTGGGTGGAGAGACTGTTTCGGTGAGATTGGTCCGTAATTGTGTGTTAGAATCCGAGGGGAATTCGATTGAGATGGACTGCATTGTACTTGGATTGTCTGATTTTGACTGTATTGTCGGGATTGATGCTCTGACCAAGTATAGGGCGACAATAGACTGCTTTCAGAAAGTTGTTCGCTTCAGACCTGAGACGACAGATGATTGGAAGTTTTTCGGTAAGGGTTCTCGATCCAGAATTCCTCTAATTTCAGCTTTGTCCATGTCTCGTTTGCTTCAGAGAGGAGCAGAAGGATTCTTGATTTATACATTAGATGTTCAGAGGTCTAGTCCTGAGTTGACTGAGATACCGGTGGTTAGGGAGTTTCCTGATGTTTTTCCAGACGAGATTCCTGGTTTTCCGCCTATTCGAGACATCGAATTTAGCATTGAACTTGCACCAGGTACTCAGCCTATTTCGAAAGAACCTTACCGAATGGCTCCATTAGAGTTGAAAGAGTTGAATGAACAGTTAGAAGATTTGATTGCCAAGGGATACATCCGACCTAGCATATCGCCTTGGGGTGCACCAGTGTTGTTTGTGAGGAAGAAATACGGTTCTATGCGACTTTGCATCGACTACCGCCAGTTGAATCAAGCGACGGTCAAGAACAAGTATCCTCTTCCGAGAATTGATGACCTTTTTAATCAACTGCAAGGTTCTTCAGTGTATTCGAAGATAGATCTGAGATCAGGGTACCATCAGCTGAGAGTTCGTAACGAGGATGTGCCTAAGACAGCTTTCAGAACCAGATATGGGCACTTCGAGTTCTTAGTCATGTCTTTTGGTTTGACCAATGCTCCAGCAGTTTTTATGGACCTGATGAATCGCATCTTTCAGCGGTATTTGGATGAGTTCGTCATTATCTTCATTGATGATATTTTGATCTATTCGAGGAACCGTTCAGATCATGCAGAGCATTTGAGGATTGTATTGCAGACTTTGCGAGCCGAACAGTTGTATGCTAAGCTATCGAAGTGCGAGTTTTGGTTGGACCGAGTGGTTTTTCTAGGCCACATTGTATCAAGAGATGGAATTTCTGTTGACCCCAGTAAGATCGAGGTAGTTATGAATTGGCCGAGACCGACATCAGTGCCAGAGATCCGAAGCTTCATGGGTTTAACTGGGTACTACCGCCGATTTATCGAGGGTTTCTCTTCTATCGCGAAGCCGATTACTCAGTTGACCCAGAAGAATGCACCGTTTGTTTGGTCCGAGGAGTGCGAGGCCAGTTTCATTGAGCTAAAGAAGAGATTGACCAGTGCACCAATTTTTCCTATTCCATCAGGTACATGAGGTTTTTCCGTTTACTGTGATGCTTCTCACCGTGGTCTTGGATGCATTCTTATCTAAAGGAAGCATGTCATAGCTTATGCTTCGAGGCAGCTGAAGCCGCACGAGACTCATTATCCGATCCACGATCTCGAGCTAGCTGCAATCGTGTTTGCTTTGAAGACTTGACGCCATTATCTCTATGGTGAGTTGTTCAAGATATTTTCTGACCACAAGAGCCTGAAATACTTGTTTTCCCAGTCCGAGCTTAACATAAGACAGAAGAGATGGATGGATTTGCTTAAGGACTTCGACTGTGAGATCAAGTACTATCCTGGAAAGTCGAATGCAGCTGCAGACGCTCTTAGTCGGAAGCTTTGTGCATTATCTCTTTCTACGATTGGCGTTTCTCAGATGATAGAAGAGTTTTGTACTTCTGGTTTGGAGTTTGAGACCGATAGGAGATCCATCAGAGTTTTTGCGATTCAGATCGAGCCAGAGCTATTTCAGTCGATCAGAGAGGCTCAGAGATCTGATCCGAGAATTCAGAGTTCGATAGAGAAGGTCAGATCGGGTCACCAGTCAGAGTTTCAGGTCAGGGATGATGTGTTATTCGTGAATAACCGTATTGTGGTGCCCGATGTTTCTGGGTTGAGACAGCGTATTCTTCGAGAGGCACATTGCAGTCGGTTCAATTTTCACCCCGGAGGCCGAAAGATGTATAACGAATTGAAGACTCAGTTCTGGTGGAAGCAATTGAAAGGAGATGTCACGAGGTTTGTGTCCCGTTGTCTGAATTGTCAACAGGTGAAAGCCGAGTGGAAGAAACCAGGTGGCTTATTGCACAGCTTGCCTGTTCCGGAATGGAAGTGGGATCATATCTCCATGGATTTTGTCACGAAGCTACCGCGTTCAGTCAGAGGTTGTGATGCAATTTGGGTTGTGATTGACCGGTTGACGAAGTCTGCTTGTTTCATTCCATACCGTATGACTTACCGTCACGATCAGATGGCCGAGTTGTATGTCAGAGAGGTTGTGAGATTGCACGGCGTGCCAAATTCGATAGTATCAGATAGAGATCCGAGGTTCACTTCTCACTTTTGGCACAGTCTTCAGGAGGCTTTGGGTACTCGTTTGCACTTAAGCACAGCGTATCACCCTCAGACCGACGGTCAGTCCGAGCGTACGATCCAGACTTTGGAGGATATGCTTCGCGCTGTAGTGCTTGATTTTGGATCAGGTTGGCAGGAGTCCTTGCCTCTAGTGGAGTTTTCGTACAATAACAGCTTCCAGGCGAATATTGGAATGACACCTTTCGAAGCTTTGTACGAGAAGAAGTGCAGATCTCCGTTGTTCTGGGATGAGATTTCAGAATCACCTGAGTTGGGTCCTGATATGATTCGCGATATGGCAGAGTAGGTGAAGTTGATTAGAGTCAGAATGAAGATAGCCCAGGATCGATAGGCCAAGTATGCGAATGTCAGACGCAGACCACTGTGTTTTGAGCAGGGATACCGTGTGTTTCTGAAGATTTCTCCGTTCAGAGGCACTGTCAGGTTCGGGAAGAGAGGAAAATTGACTCCGAGGTTCATTGGTCCGTATGAGATTTTGGAGAAGATACGCGATCTCGCCTATAGGATTGCTCTTCCTCCGTCTCTTTCAGGCATCCACGATGTGTTTCACGTTTTGAAGATTCGAAAATATCATCCGGATCCGTCCCATGTTCTTCAGCCAGACGAGGCCGAACTTGATGAGACTCTGAGTTACTTCGAGCGACCAATTCAGATTCTCGATAGAAAAGAGAAGCAGCTCAGAACCAAGTCAATTCCGTTGGTGAAGATTCAGTGGAGTCGTCACGGAGTTGAGGAAGCGACTTGGGAGACCGAATCTGAGATAAGGCAGCGATTTACAGAGTTGTTCGTTTGAGGTGAGTTCGTCTTCAGTATGGTTCTTTCTTGTTTCATTCTGTGATCCGTTAGATTTCGAGGACGAAATCGAATCTTAGAGGGGGAGAATTGTAATGCTTCGATTTTATTATAATTAAGTTTAATCGAGTTAATCAGGGTTTTTAGTAATTGAGAATTGTTTTGATATTTCGCAGAGGGTTACTTTTCAACTTTGGAGAAATAAAGGACTGAAATGCAAAAGTTGGATTTTATTATTATTATTATCAAGCAAGTTGCCATCCTCTCCATCACATCACTCCATCCCTCTCCCTTCTCCTCCCTCTCTCTCGTTCGTATGTACTGATCGAAGCCATGGATGGCTTTCAAGCTTTTCCTTTCCCCTGTTTCGCTCGATCCGACCGTTAGATTTCAATTCCGAGTTGAGATTCACGATCGCCGCAACGAGGGCTTCATTTAGACGTAAGTTTTGCTACGATCTTTTGAACTTCGATTTTGTTGAGTTGTCAGAATTTGATAATATTGGAGTATGTTATTATTGAGCTAGCATAGATCATGTATTCGAAGTCGGTTTGGAAAAAGAATGAAGTTTGGATTTTATATGAATTTCTAGGCTTAAATTCGAAAATGATGATTTTGATTGAGGTTGGATTTGAGTTGTTTTGATGGATTGGGATGATGATTGAGTTATTGTGATTGTTGTTTGATGGTTTGTATTTCCGGATAGTCAGTTTATAGCCGTTATGCCATCGAAATCGAGTTTGAGTTATCGGTTTTGGTTCGGTTTGATTTGTATATCGAATTTGATTGAGTTCGAATTCCGAGTTGATATTGAGTCCGTATTCGATGTTTTGACAGTTGATTGAGGATTCGGGAGTTGATCGAACTTGGAGACTTTTTTTATCAATTGATGAATTGAAGACGGTATATTATTGATTGTTGTATCGACTTTGAGTTTGTTATTTGAATAGACTATGATATCGAGTTATCTCTTGTTGACAGGAATCACTTGAAGTTTCGAGAAAAGGTAAAAGTCAACAATGAAATGAATGGGAACGAATACTCGAGATCGACTTATTCTCGAGTTCACGAAAATCACATACTACATGTTTATTTGATTGAGTGAATTTGATTGTTATTCTATTTTCACTTGCATTCCATATTGAGCCGATTTCTCAATTCGTTTTTAAATTAGACGATTTAGGGAGCAATATTGAAGTGGCTTTGGATTTCGAGTTTTTACAATTGCCAGAATACTTCTTATAGTTGCTCTGAAGTCTAGGGGTTGAGTTCAACGACATCCACCCCAAATGGGTGTGTCGGGGAGTTGTTGTGAAGACTTGGCCCCGGGATCCCAACCGAATAACGATGGATATTTCGATTATCTAATTTGATAGTCCCGAGTTTTTTAAGTCATGCATTCATTCATTCTCATTTTGATTTATTATTGATTATTACTTTTCAATCTGAGGTGTTTGCTTGATATTGCGTGCCTGTCTCTTTTACTTAGAAATTATATTTCTAACCGATTTATCCGGCTGTTGTCTTTGTTTGTATGTGTACTTGGCAACAGGAGGATCAGGAGCGGGACCAAGTCATTTGGGTTAGCTCGGGGTGTGATGATAGAAGTGGGACACCATGTGTCGTAGGGTCGTACCTTTTGGATTTGTACTGTTTTGATTAGTCAAACGAATCCCTACCATCGAACTTGTACTGTTAAACATCGTTTTGTTGGTGTTTCAACTCCTTAGATTTCATGTATTTATGATGTTTGAATCTTGGTTGCTTTTGGTATTGTAGATGGAACTTGGATAGTAATTTTGAAGTCATTTATGCCTTAGTTCGAAGAGGCAGCGCGGGCGCTCCATGTAGATGCGCGGGCGCGCAGCCCCTGGGAGCTTTTGATTGTTTTGTGTGTGAGCATAGCGCGGGCGCGCGTGTTTTTGCGAAGGCTCGGCGCAGGCGCGCAGTGCTGTTCCCTTTAAAAAAAAAAATTGATTCGATTTTTTAATGGCTCTCGTGTTCGATTTTGTTTAATTATTCGAGAATAGAGGATTAGAAACGGGGTCTCACAATACAAATAATGACGTCATATCTTAAGAGAAAAAACAATGGCCGCAAGATCTAAATCGTGTACGGGATAGTTCTCCTCATGAGTCTCCAATTGCCTAGAGGCATAGGCAATTACATGACCTCTCTGCGATAACACATATCCCAATCCCTATAAAGAAGCATCGGTGTGAACTACAAAGCCACCTGATCCAGATGTTAGAGCCAACAATGGAGCTGTAGTCAGACGGCGTCGCAACTCGTGAAAACTCTCCTCGCAATCTGACATCCAAATGAAAGGCACATCCTTCCATGTCAGCTGCGTCAAAGGCTTAGCAATCTGAGAAAAGTTCTCCACAAATCTTTGATAGTAGCCGGCCATCCCAAGAAAACTACGCGACCAATTCAAAATGGCTTCCGTCTTACTAGGATCAACGTAAACTCTGTCTCGAGAAATCACATGACCAAGAAAAACAACTCGGTCAATCCAAAAGTCACACTTTCTCAACTTAGTGTACAACTGCCTCTCTCTCAGTATCTGCAATGCTGTGCGGAGATGGAAAACGTGCTCGTCCATACTGCGAGAATACACCAGGATATCATCAATGAACACCGCCAAAAATTATCCAGAAAGTCACGGAACACTCTGTTTATCATATCCATGAAGACATCTGGATCATTCGTCAAACCAAACGGCATCACTAAGAACTCGTAGTGACCATACCGCGTACGAAATGTTGTCTTGGAGATATCCTCCTCACTAACCCGCAATTGGTGATATCCCGACCGCAAATAAATCTTCGAGTAAACGGAAGTACCTTGTAATTGATCAAACATATCATCTATCTGCAGAAGAGGATACTTATTCTTTACCGTCGCTTGGTTAAGCTGTCGATAATCTATGCAAAGATGCATTGATCCATCTTTATTCTTGACAAAAAGGACTGGGGCTCCCCATGGCGAAACACTCGGCCGAATGTTGCCCTTATCAAAAAGATTTTGCAGCTGCTTGTGCAACTCTCGCATCTCTGAAGGTTCTAATCGGTTTTGGAAATCGGCGTTGTCCCTAGCATTAGCTCAATGCCAAACTCGATCTCCCTCACTGGTGGTAAACCTGGAATCTCCTCCGAAAACACATCGGAGGTCACGCTCCCTTACCGTATAAATACCATGCCTCGCCATCCTCGGGACGAAATTGCACAAATCGCTGATAACGATCAACTATGGCTCTGTAAGTAGTCAGGAGATCAATCCCAATAATACAGTCAAAATCTTCCATAGCTAAAACCATTAGGTTAGCACTAAGCTGATGCCCCTCGAAATCGAGAATGCAATCCATAACTAGACGCTTGGCCAAGACATCTTGACCCATCGGAGTCGATACTGTTAGCAACACGTCTAAAGGGATAAACCGTAATCTATACCTCTTAGCAAAAGGTGCTGAGATGAATGTGTGTGATGCAACAATGTCAATCAAGATATAAGCAGAAATACCACACAAACCACAGGTACCTACGATCATCCGGTCCTTGACTGCCTCCGCCTGCTCCTGGTTCAGTGCAAAGACCTGCCCCTGAACACGTGGCCGTAAGGAATAATGATACTAATGAGAGTGCTGCTGCTGATACTGTTGCTGCGGCTACTGCTGCACAGATGCATGAGTGCCTATGGATCCACTCGCTGTTGGAAAAACTGGCGGTCAGATCAATCACGATTGATACCCGGTGCAGCGGAAGTTTAAAATTTTGTTATGGAACAATTCCATAGTGTGGGTATCAACCGTTCAACGATTAAATTATTGTGTGTGTAAAATTTAAATAACAGTTATTAAATTTTACCTTCAATCTCGCAACGAGATTACTGGACACCAACAGATTTTATCTGCTCTTGTTGTCTCTCCCTGGAACCGATGAACTCCTTCAATCAGGTCCACGAACAGAGGTTTAATCCCTCTGATAGATTGCACTAGAAAATCTATCAGAAGTTTTCTGCGAAGAGAATAAACGAATCTGATTCGTTATTCCTTACTGCGATTCAAAATCACAGACCGGAAAATCTCGGGCAGAGGGGGAGGGGTCGGCCGAACAGAGAGAGAGAGCTAGGGTTCGAAAATTTTCTCTGTCTCAAAATTATGACCTGTTGTGTGTAATTTCTGTACTGAAATAACTTATTTATAATGCAGGCCACTAACACCTTAGGGCCCATTAGTCATAAGCTGGGGCCCGACAAGCAAAGCCCGCTCGTTCAGAAATTAATATAAAATTCATCGTGACTCCGATTGATGAACTGATTTCACCAATGTGCACAGAAACCATTTCTGCACATTTTAAAGTCAAAATAAATTTTCCTGAATCCGAATTCAGTGGTTTCCAAAAATGTCCATCCCTATGTCATTTTAGGAAATCCTACTCCCTTACTCTTATTTAAGAAGTCCAACTCCTTAGTTCATTAAATTTAACTCTTTAAATTTAACTATCTCAACGGGGATTAAAACTCCATTACACTGTGTGACCCTCAATGGTTCAGGGATACAGCTAGCCGTGGGCTCACAACTCCTTGTGACTCGGAACAACACTTTCCGACTTGCCCAACGAATCATGGTAAAGCGCCTAGCAACATCGCCCCATGATTCCCTAGGTATCACTGATAGTGCCTACAAGAACCAGTAGATTTTGGTTAGCGTACAGTACGGTCCCTTCATCCATATATCCCGATCGAATCAACAACCATTGGTATATCGAGAGTCGCTCAAGATTCGATAACTATGCAATACATCTTGAAGATCAAATTAGTGACATCGCATGTGCTACTAAGAAACCATTTCTTAAATCACATCAAGTACTCTGGCCAGAGATTTGTCACACTAATATCTCCTCAGATCGCATAGGATATCCACACTCGCAAGTATGTGGTGAATCCTTGACAACAATGCATCGACTCCTATATGTGTCGTAACTGTACCCAATCTCGACACCTGATGACCCCCATAGAGTCGGTAAACGAGTCAAAGCACAGCACTAGCATATAGAGTCTCCATGATGTTTCAAGTCGTAAGGACTAATGGTGTACAACCAAAACCGCGGACTTTATCCACTCGATAAGTGATAACCACTTGGAAAGTCCGGATAGGGTAGTTCGACTATTCATCATATGAATATCCATTTGCATGCTTCGAACATCTCCATGTTCCCTACCAATGAAACGTGGTACTCCGCATCGCAAATGCTAGTCTCAAACTCGAGCGATCCTTATCCTTATTATCGGACGGCTCAATCGACTAGGAACAGTTTAGAATATACAGTGACTATAAGATGTATTTCATGATAGACATCTCCATGTTCTACCACATCTTACATACACTATAGTATATTCAAGGTCTTTATCAAAACAACAATAGTATATCACAATATAACAATATGAAGTAATATAAAGTCATTGCCATTAAAAAGTGTAAATAATATTAAACAAAAGATTGTTTATACAAAGAGTCATCAAAGCCCATAGCCACACAGTTGGCTCACTGGGCACCCACTCTTACAATCTCCCACTTGCCCTATAGCCAACTAGTCATACTACGTAGACCCATTGCTTCGCGATGTTTGTCAAACAATGGTCCTGGCAAGGGCTTAGTAAGCGGATCAGCGATATTGTCTGCAGAGGCCACTCGTTCGACAGTGATGTCTCCTCTTTCCACAATCTCCCGGATGATGTGGTATTTTCTCAGTACGTGTTTGGATCTTTGATGAGACCTTGGTTCCTTTGCTTGAGCAACGGCACCCGTGTTGTCGCAGTACACCGGGACTGGACCAACAAATTTAGGAATGACGCCCAACTCTTGGACGAAATTCCTCATCCAAACGGCCTCTTTAGCAGCAGCTGATGCTGCAATGTATTCAGCCTCAGTGGTGGAATCCGCTGTGGTGTCCTGCTTGGAACTCTTCCAAGAGACAGCACCGCCATTGAGCATGAACACAAATCCAGAGGTAGACTTCGAGTCATCCACATCACTTTGGAAGCTAGAGTCGGTATAGCCTTCCAGTTTGAGTTCTCGTCCTCCATAAACCATGAACATATTCTTAGTCCTTCGCAAGTACTTAAGAATGTCCTTCACGGCTTTCCAATGCATTTGACCAGGATTAGACTGATATCTGCTCGTGACACTCAGAGCAAATGCTACATCCGGTCTGGTAGATATCATCCCATACATGATACTACCTATAGCTGACGCATATGGTACATGTGTCATATTCTCTATCTCTTCATCAGTCTTGGGACACATAGACTTGGATAGAGAAACTCCATGACACATGGGTAGATGTCCTCTTTTGGACCCATCCATTGAAAACCGTTTCAATATGGTATCGATGTAGGTTGATTGAGTGAGTCCTATCATTCTCTTAGATCTATCTCTATAGATCTGAATCCCTAGAATGTAGGATGCCTCACCCAAATCCTTCATCGAAAATCTACCTGATAACCATATCTTCGTTGACTGCAACATCCCTACATCATTCCCAATGAGTAGGATGTCATCAACATAAAGTACTAAGAATGTCACCGCATCCTTAACTACTTTCTTGTACACGCAAGGTTCCTCCGGGTTCTTGATGAAACCAAAATCTTTAATTGTTTCATCAAATTTCTGGTTCCAACTTCTTGATGCTTGTTTTAGACCATAAATTGATCTCTGAAGCTTGCATACCTTATGCTCACTTCCCATGGATGTGAACCCCTCAGGCTGCTTCATATAGATTTCTTCCTTAATGTCTCCATTAAGAAAAGCAGTCTTCACATCCATTTGCCATATCTCATAGTCATACCATGCAGCTATGGCAATAAGGATTCTTATGGACTTGAACATAGCAACTGGTGAAAAGGTTTCATCATAGTCAACTCCTTGCCTTTGAGTATAACCTTTCGCCACCAATCGCGCCTTGTAGGTCAATACCTTACCATCAGGCCCAAGCTTTCTTTTGTAGATCCATTTACACCCTATTGGAACAATTCCATCGGGAGGATCTACCAAAGACCAAACTTGGTTTGTATGCATCGAATCCAATTCTGACTGCATAGCTTCAAGCCATAAATTCGAATCCGCATCAGAAATTGCTTCCTTGAAGTTTCTTGGATCACATCCAATGTCGGGTTCATCTTGATCCCCTTCAAGAAGAAGACCATATCGAATAGGAGGTCTAGAAGTCCTCTCGGATCTTCTAGGTTCAAGCGTGTCCAGCAATGGTTCCTGAGGTGTAGGATCGTTATTTTGTATTTCGGGTTCTTCTCGAACTTCTTCGAGTTCCATCATCTCGCCTTTCTTATCCAATAAGAACTCCTTCTCCAAGAAGGTGGCATTCCTAGAAACAAACACCTTTGTTTCAGCAGGATAATAGAAATAATATCCGATTGAATTCTTCGGATACCCTACAAAATAACATAAGCTGGATCGACTATCCAACTTATCTCCCACTGTCCGCTTCACGTAAGCAGGACATCCCCAAATCCTCAAGTACGAATACTTAGGAGCTTTGCCATTCCATAACTCGTATGGTGTTTTGTCCACTGCTTTAGTGTGGACGTTGTTCAACAACAATACCGCCGTTTCAAGCGCATAGCCCCAAAACGAAGGTGGAAGCTCAATGAAGCTCATCATGGATCGAACCATGTCCAACAAGGTTCGATTACGACGCTCCGACACACCATTAAGCTGTGGTGTCATAGGAGGAGTCCACTGAGAGAGAATCCCATTCTCTTTTAGATAGTCCAAAAACTCGGTACTCAAGTATTCTCCACCTCGATCCGATCGAAGTGCTTTAATACTTTTACCTAGCTTGTTTTCTACTTCAGCCTTGAATTCTTTGAACTTTTCAAATGCTTCAGACTTATATTTCATTAAATATAAATACCCATACCTTGAATAATCATCAGTAAAGGTAATGAAGTAGGTGTGGCCATGTTGAGTCCCAACTCTAAATGGACCACAAACATCTGTATGGATCAAATCCAACAGATTTTGACTACGCTCAGGCTTCCCCTTAAAATGAGATTTAGTCATTTTTCCTTTTAGGCAGGATTCACAAGTAGGTAGAGAGTTAATATGAGACATATCAAACATGCCCTCTCCCACTAGCTTGTTCATCCTCCTTGAGGAAATATGACCTAGTCTAGCGTGCCAAAGGTTTGCCGGGTTTTGACTATCGATTTTCCTTTTGTTTGTTGTCGCCGGTTTGTTAATACAATTCACTGGAACGTCTTTTAGTTTTAAATTGTATAGATCGTTTTCAAGTTGTCCATTTCCAATTAAACATTCATTCTTGTAAATATTGCAAATCCCATTCACAAAATTACAAGAATAACCATCTCTATCAAGCATAGAAATAGAAATAATGTTTTTAATTAAATCTGGCACAAATAAAACATCTCTCAACAATAATTTAAAACCATTCTGCAAAATCAAACAAACATCTCCAATGGCCGTAGCTTCAACTCTGGAACCATTCCCGAGCCTCAGCTGGGTCTCACCCATTCTCAGCCTGCGACTTCTTGTCATCACCTGCAAATCATTGCAAATGTGAGATCCACATCCGGTATCCAATACCCAAGAAGTTGTATTAAGTGACATGTTTATTTCGATATAGAACATACCCTTTGCAGTTCCCAACTGCTCAAGATACTCCTTGCAGTTGCGCTTCCAATGACCCGGCTTCTTGCAGTAATGGCAAACATCCTTGGATTTTCCATTGTTTGAAGCCTTTGTCTTTTGCTTCTTCTCGGGTTCCACTTTCTTGGGTGGGGCAGAACGTTTCTTGCCCTTCATACTTGGCCCCTTCTTAGCAGAAGATGAGGAGCCCACCAAGAAAGCTGGCTTATCCTTCTTAAGTGTGGATTCATATGTAACGAGCATATTGACCATCTCTTCAAGGGTGGCCTCTATCTTGTTCATATTAAAATTTATCACGAATCCATCAAATGAAGAAGGAAGAGATAGAAGCAGCAAGTCCACATTGAGTTCATGCTCCAACACCAAATCAAGGGTCGCTAACTTCTGTATGAGCCAAATCACTCGTACCCCATGATCACGGACCGAAGTCCCTTCACGCATGCGGCACGTCATCAACTCCTTAACAGTAGAGAACCTTTCAGCCCTCGACTGAGCCCCAAAAAGTTCCTTGAGTTGCGCGTGAATGTCAGCAGCATTCACCGTGTCCTCAAATCGCCTCTGGAGTTCATCAGACATCGAGGCTTGCATATAGCATTTGGTCTTGATGTCATGGTCCCACCATGCATCAAGCTTGGCCAATTCCTCCGGACTAACATCAGCTGGTGCTTCCTTCGGAGGTGCTTTCTCTAACACATAGAGCATTTTCTCCGAAGTTAAGACAATCTTCAACTTCCGGAACCATTCCGTATAGTTGGCGCCAGTCAGCTTGTTTTGTTCGAGGATCGAGAATAAAGGATTTCGCGAATTCATTGTATGAAATACTGAAAAGGAAAACAGACATATATCAATGATTGTTTAACAATTTACTAAGACATAAAATAGGCGAATTTAATTTTATGAATCTCACTCCCACTATTTTAACGATTTCACCACCCTCTAGTGAAAACGGGAAACTTTTTCCTTAGTGAGAACATGGAGTCCAATTGACAAACTTATGGTCCCGAATAATATCAGCCAACCATAATTCTCAAAAGGTAGAGCCCAATTGCTTCCAAAGCAACCCCCATGTATTTACCTCATGTCCAATAAGGGCCCAATAATATGACGCCGTTTAAAGTGACATGTCAAGATGACCCACCAATATTAAGTTGTGATGGACGGTCGCCATGTGGATCCCCCAATAATATGAGCCGATCCCATGGGAGTTCCACCCAACTTACAACATTTGTCAATCCAATGTACAGCTTTCCGACGGACGGGCCCCCCCAATAATATGAGCCGGACCGTATCCGCGGGTAGCATCACATACATTGACCGTTGATGGAAGGTAGGAACATTTAAACAATATTTAAATTTCCTTTATTTATCTTGATATAAATTTTAAATCATATTTAAAATGAGGGATTTTATTTATAAAAATATTTGTCTCATCATATTTAATTTATTGCATGCATTGCCGGATTCACGCAATTTATGTCTAAACATGCATACAATCATAATATCACATATTATATAGGATGATCGATTCCATTTCTAATTGACCCGTGGTTGCCAATCACGGGTCTTAGTCCAATCCTAGGTAATATGCAGTATGCAAATGCAATCCTATTACATATGCTTCCAATTTACATTTCTTCAGTCTTCATTGTCTGCTGGGCCCACCATCTTCAAATCTTGATCTCCCACTAAATCTAATGTATTTACAATAAATAACAATGACAAGTAGGGGATACATTTTTAGGGGGTGGGAACGGGCTATAAACCAAGCCCACTTTTATTACATATGACATTCATATCGGGCCAAAACCAGGCCCATTAATAAAACCAACAATAATAAAGACAAAATGTAAATTCCTAACATACACCTACAAAATTGGTCATGGCAATCGATCATCCTTATCCAATAACATTTAATTCAAAATTAATTTATTGGATAACATGCTGTGGCAATTCAAATTTAAACAAGATAAAATCATATTTTATATATAAAATCTCATTTCACATATAAAATCATATTTTATCTCTATATCAAATAAAATCATATTTTATCTATAAAATCCAATTTTACAAATAAAATCATATTTTACTTAATATATCATAAGATCATATCTTATCATCAATTGTACCAAAATAATTGATTTCAAAATTCAATTTACGGATAAAATATTAAAATTTTCCAAAAATTCAAATTTATCCAAAATCAATTTTAAAATTTACGGACTCGAACAATTCGATCCGAAATCTCGTGAACCAATCAAAAACAATTTTTGACCGGACCAAAAATAAAATTTTAAATATTAAAATTAATTTTTAAATAAAAATATAATTTTTCCCGCGGGCCGCCCGGGACACTCCCGGGCCGGCCCGCACCCGGGGCGCGGGCCGGGGGCAGCCCGGCTGCCCCCTTAGGGCAGCGCCTGGCGCCGCCCCTGGGCGGCGCCGTGCGCTGCCCTGGGCGGCGCTGAGCGCCGCCCTGCGCAGCGCCCAGCGCTGCGCTGGGCAGCGCACAGCGCTGCCCTGGGCGGCGACGGTCGCCGCCTTGGGCGGCGCCGTGCGTCGCCCGGGGCAGCAACAATTGCTGCCCCACCGGGCAGCGATCCAATCGCTGCCCGGGTTTTGCCCCGAAAATTTTTTTTTTTATTTAAAAATATTTATTTTGTTTCAAAAACCGAGACTCAAAAATTTTGTACAATTGATTAATTTAATCGTTTGATCTGAGCAATCTGGCTCTGATACCACTGTTGGAAAAACTGGCGGTCAGATCAATCACGATTGATACCCGGTGCAGCGGAAGTTTAAAATTTTGTTATGGAACAATTCCATAGTGTGGATATCAACCGTTCAACGATTAAATTATTGTGTGTGTAAAATTTAAATAACAGTTATTAAATTTTACCTTCAATCTCGCAACGAGATTACTGGACACCAACAGATTTTATCTGCTCTTGTTGTCTCTCCCTGGAACCGATGAACTCCTTCAATCAGGTCCACGAACAGAGGTTTAATCCCTCTGATAGATTGCACTAGAAAATCTATCAGAAGTTTTCTGCGAAGAGAATAAACGAATCTGATTCGTTATTCCTTACTGCGATTCAAAATCACAGACCGGAAAATCTCGGGCAGAGGGGGAGGGGTCGGCCGAACAGAGAGAGAGAGCTAGGGTTCGAAAATTTTCTCTGTCTCAAAAATTATGACCTGTTGTGTGTAATTTCTGTACTGAAATAACTTATTTATAATGCAGGCCACTAACACCTTAGGGCCCATTAGTCATAAGCTGGGGCCCGACAAGCAAAGCCCGCTCGTTCAGAAATTAATATAAAATTCATCGTGACTCCGATTGATGAACTGATTTCACCAATGTGCACAGAAACCATTTCTGCACATTTTAAAGTCAAAATAAATTTTCCTGAATCCGAATTCAGTGGTTTCCAAAAATGTCCATCCCTATGTCATTTTAGGAAATCCTACTCCCTTACTCTTATTTAAGAAGTCCAACTCCTTAGTTCATTAAATTTAACTCTTTAAATTTAACTATCTCAACGGGGATTAAAACTCCATTACACTGTGTGACCCTCAATGGTTCAGGGATACAGCTAGCCGTGGGCTCACAACTCCTTGTGACTCGGAACAACACTTTCCGACTTGCCCAACGAATCATGGTAAAGCGCCTAGCAACATCGCCCCATGATTCCCTAGGTATCACTGATAGTGCCTACAAGAACCAGTAGATTTTGGTTAGCGTACAGTACGGTCCCTTCATCCATATATCCCGATCGAATCAACAACCATTGGTATATCGAGAGTCGCTCAAGATTCGATAACTATGCAATACATCTTGAAGATCAAATTAGTGACATCGCATGTGCTACTAAGAAACCATTTCTTAAATCACATCAAGTACTCTGGCCAGAGATTTGTCACACTAATATCTCCTCAGATCGCATAGGATATCCACACTCGCAAGTATGTGGTGAATCCTTGACAACAATGCATCGACTCCTATATGTGTCGTAACTGTACCCAATCTCGACACCTGATGACCCCCATAGAGTCGGTAAACGAGTCAAAGCACAGCACTAGCATATAGAGTCTCCATGATGTTTCAAGTCGTAAGGACTAATGGTGTACAACCAAAACCGCGGACTTTATCCACTCGATAAGTGATATCCACTTGGAAAGTCCGGATAGGGTAGTTCGACTATTCATCATATGAATATCCATTTGCATGCTTCGAACATCTCCATGTTCCCTACCAATGAAACGTGGTACTCCGCATCGCAAATGCTAGTCTCAAACTCGAGCGATCCTTATCCTTATTATCGGACGGCTCAATCGACTAGGAACAGTTTAGAATATACAGTGACTATAAGATGTATTTCATGATAGACATCTCCATGTTCTACCACATCTTACATACACTATAGTATATTCAAGGTCTTTATCAAAACAACAATAGTATATCACAATATAACAATATGAAGTAATATAAAGTCATTGCCATTAAAAAGTGTAAATAATATTAAACAAAAGATTGTTTATACAAAGAGTCATCAAAGCCCATAGCCACACAGTTGGCTCACTGGGCACCCACTCTTACACTCGCTACTCCCATCAGAGTAGGGAAGTCCCTCTTCATGTGTCCCTCCTGTCCGCACTGAAAACATGCGCTGGTTACTCAAAGACACTAGCCTGCAGGATGCCTCCTCCTGCACTGCTGACAATGGTTCCACTTCTGACCACTAAATCGATGCACACCGCTGGATCCAGAGGAAGAAGAAAAAGTGCCTCCCTGTTTCTTGAAAGACAGGTCTTTCGGCCCCAAAGAGCTAGTCGGTCTGGAAGAGGAAGAACTCATGGACCTGTTCCTCCGAATGCAGTCCTCTGCCTGGTGACAACGGCTCACCAAGTCATCATAGGTAAGATCACCACCCACTGCAACCAACTGATGGATCTCAGGGTTAAGACACTCAAGGAAGAGAGTATACACCGTCGTAGAGCTACTGACAAACTGTGAACAAATAAGGGAGAAGCTCGATGAACTTCTGCTAATACTCGTAGATAGTCATCGACCCCTACCGTAAACTCAACAACTCGCTAGCCTTCGACTGCAGTAGGGCTGGAGGAAAATATAGCTTCTCGAAAGCCGTCCGGAACTCCGCCCAAGTAGCTACTCCTTTGGCTGCTATGATCGGTGTAGAAATGGTTCTCCACCACTTCCTGGCATTGCCTTCCAGTAGGAAACCCAACGTCTCCATCTTCTGCTCCTCAGTACACTAATACTGTCGAAAATAGTTCTCTAAGAGTTATCCAGTCCTCGGCAACTCCATGTGTCTCGCCACCCATCAATGGATTTGGACTCATCTGAAAGAATCGGTGCATATTGAAACGATCTCTATCCTCATGGTTCCTGCGCCGTTCCCTCCTACGACCATCTCAATCGCCCCATCGACCGCCTCCACTATCTTGACTCTCGCCAAA